>NC_051134.1:844956-943766 GCF_014839805.1 Manduca sexta
GTAGTTTCTGATACCCATGACACACGGAAATATATCGTGGGATCAGGAGAATATATTTGACTGTTGGGTGTATTTATTGCGTATTTAATAACATTTTATTGTGGAGATCCTTGCGATATATGTACATTTAAAATTAAAACTTATGTTGTATATCGGAGAGTTCAATTGAAATTGAATATTTCAAATTAGTACTGCCGCTCGCTCGTACTCAAAAGAATTAACACGAGTTTTAATTTAATTCCAAATCAAACTAATTGTTTGTGACAGGGATCAAGTGGATTTTCTCCACACGAGTAAAGAAGCCTGATTCCCTACTTTTGGAATTATTAAGTCAATTTTAGACTAAAACACTGTAAACCAAACATGTGAAGTAGCTATACACCTTATATATGAATACCGGTGTATCTAATCGTGACGTTTATTGTTACACAATATTTAATGTTGAATCAGCGGTTGTGTGCACAAATTTGTACACATTAAAGAGATTAATCCCTGACACTTGTGTCGCAATTTCTGTCGTACTGGAAACTTAGTATAACACTCTTCTGCAGCGCCATCCTTGTTAGAGTATTTTGTCGGAATAAAAATACGGTATCGTATTACTGGCTTCAAAAATAGTCGACGTGTTAATCCAATACTTAGTTTATCTGTGTGCCAAATACCAAAATCCGTTTAACTGTTTATGCGAAATCGGCTAACAAATTTCATAAAATTACACATGTAACTATTAATAGAACTATAGTAGAATATTTTACGCTAAACAAACGTGAGATGCCACTCTGCATCGGGAATGCACTTTACTACAAAATATCAAACCAGACCACTAGATTCGTACAAACGTTTCGTAATTGCTGGATTTGTTTGCCTTTCACGGAATTTTTCGTGTATCGAATCTCAATAACGATAGAAGTGGGATTTGCTCCATAGGCCATTAGTATGAATGCGGTGGTTGAGATCAGTGCGCCGTGCCGCGCCGGGGTTCGATTTAGAAACAGAGCCACTAATGCAACCCGCAGCTGCGCCGCTAGATAGCTCCGTACGTACGGTTTAATGGACCCACTGATTACCCAATGACCTGGCTTGCGAATCTGTACTTTCTGTAATGACAAAAACCTTTTTTAAGTATCGCTACTACAATCTACATTAATGAATTTGTTTTAAATTGCATGTTTTTTTATTTAATCCCTGTTTGTATTAATAATCATATTGATTAATTCGATTTTAATTGCTTTATGATTCCTTAGAAAGCTTTTATAATT
The DNA here is from genome assembly GCF_014839805.1 of Manduca sexta. Lineage (NCBI taxonomy): Eukaryota > Metazoa > Arthropoda > Insecta > Lepidoptera > Sphingidae > Manduca > Manduca sexta. The sequence continues at coordinate 846,216 of NC_051134.1, forward strand.
GAACAGATCTTAATGATATAGTACTAAAGTTATTCATTTTTAACGTTCTGTAGCAAAACAAGAAAATTAAGTAAGTACAGGTATCTCTGTGTTAACTATTCATACTTTTAGGACTATTGTGGTTAAAAATGGTTTTGTAGGTGTTAAGTACATACCGTAATTACAATTTATAACCGCTTTAATTTGTTCGATTTTTTATGGACCAAAACGAAAGAAGTCATCCAAAAAACGAACTGCTTAATTGAATCCACATTGCAAGAGGAATTAGCCATTTACATGCCGATCACTACCTTATCATATACAATATAGTAAACGTAAGTAACACGACAAATTAGTAAATATCAGATAACAGGCGCCTTGAGATTGAGTCAACTGTCTCAACTCTGAAGCAGCGATAATGTTTTGCGATCCGGCATGAGCATATATTATGGCATATTACAAGATAACAGTTTGACATTATTTGGTTTGAGATCTTGTAAAAAAACATTCAAATACGAACATATCGTCACCTTTACATTCTTTTGTATGTTATAAAGTTATCTATTTGATATAAGTTAAATAAATCCCATTATTTTTATTACCGACAAAATTCTGTTTCTATATTGCATTTACGATTATTGTTATAGCCAAATGTGGCTGTTTTCGCAATAGTACTCCTTACTTGTAAGTATAATAATAAGGAAAAAGGTTACCTCTCCCTCTTATTAGTGGATATAGAAGTAATCTTAGATTTGTATCGGTTTGTTACCTAAAAACTCATTTATAAAATAAACTATTCATGAACTATAACAGTGATATTGTTAAATTTCAATTCAGTCATCCATTAAATTTACTGGGTAGGTTCTATTAACATAAAATGACAATTGGCATTGTTTGAATAGTGAACCGCTCAATACTCCAATGAAGGTCGACATGGAAATGCCGATAATAGATTTCATAATACATGAAAGCTAAAGAGGTTGATCGCTTTATTATTAAACAATAGTATAAAATATAATATTCTATTTCTTTTCAAAATTCACACGACATAACTTCCCGACGCTACATTGCCGTTTATGATCCAAGCATAATTCACGTGTACAAGTCATGAACAATTCTGGACTACATTATTCAAATGCCATTAAACATGTTTGCGAACACATGAAATCTTAAAGACGCAGCGGTTATAACCAAAACACGAGTGACGGAACAAGCTCGGGCAGATTCCACGGTGCGTCTGACGAGCGCGCGCCGTGACGAGGGTCGTGAACAACCCCGCAAGATTCAACCAATGCAACTTGATATTAACTTTGCGGAGAATACCTTCTTAATTATATATGAGGCTCATCTCGCCGACATCTCCTTTGAAATTCATTTTTAAACAACACATAAAAATATTTATCCACCATTACGCAGGAAATAAAAAGAAAAATGGGTGAGGCTGAATGTCGATGGACCGTTTATCGACAAAACGAAAAAGATTCAAAGCGTCTATTTTATTGGAATTACCAATATAAATCCTTGCTCCGGCCGCTGGTATTATAAAGATTACCCGACAAAATAGTAGCGGCCCTTCCGTTCAATTTCGCAAATCGTGTTGTGTTGACGGTCGAACGCTCTGACGTATCGCGTTCCAGCCTCCAGGATCTCGCTCTGACTTGATGGCAAATTGGTTTCTTTTATAAGGCTCTTCGCAGTTTGAACCTAATAACAAAACATTTTTCCACACACTGAATATCATTAAACAGAAATGGCTGAACACCAGCGTAGAGGATATCTTTGAAACTAAATTATGAAATATTAATATCGACTGCGAAGACATATAAGATTGCGAAATGATACTTTATAGATTCGATTTCTATAAGCTCTTTTATTTACGTTATTATATCAGTAAGCGTTTTTCTTTATTAAGAATTCTCCTCACGAATATTGATTGAACACTTTATACGCAGGTTTATATGAAGGTTTCTTAAAGATTTTATTTTCTCTTTAAATCGTAGGCCCCAATTAATATACACAGGTACCTAAAGAAATAATTTCGATTTTATTAAAAGACAAGCGGCGATAGCCTAGTTGGGAGTGGAATGGATTGGCGAGATGAACATCCGCACATTCAAAACCCAACCGCACGCATCTCTGACTATTCTAAAATCAATGTGTATTATTTGAGAATTGTCGCTTACTATAATGGTGAAGGAAAAAATTATAAGAAAAGTAAGGTAAGTATGTAAGGGCTGTGTAACCACACTAACAGAGGGACCCGTGCCCAGCCTTAGGCCAATACTTATAACAATACATAGCTAATATTATTATTATTATATACATTATTATATGTATGTATTAAATGCATGGAGGCCATATATGATTAAATGATATTTACAAATTACTAAATGAATGTCAGAATGAGTACTTACCTACGTTCTTTAAATAAAAAAAAGAAAGAGACCTGACCTTCACGGCCAGATGGATGTTAGAAGTAGGTACTTTATTTTTCCACAAAATGAAACACACGAATAGGAACTGCAGATAGCTTGACGTAACTCGGCGCACTAAATGCATTCTATTGGTATTAAAATGACATTCCAAAACCAGTCCGTTTACAAACAGCTAGTTCCAATGCAGATTTATTTTGTATTGTATAGAATAATTACTTTATATAATATCTGACTTATTATATACATTTCTTGTGCATTTAATTTTACGTATTGAAACACACAACGTAAATAACGTAACGTGCCTTTGTGATAAATTGGTATTTACATAAAGTTTAGGTTGGTATGTATCAAATATTTACAAAACGATTGGTGGTTAAAACTTACACTATAATATCTTTTTACTTAAGATATTATAATAATTATATTTTGTAAAATAATATAAATAAATATATATATATATATATATATTATGTAATAAATTATACAATAATGGAATTTGAGTGAAATAACCTACGTGTCGGAATGTTATATAATTTTGTATCTTTGTCGTAGCAAAGTTCGACGCAGTACAATACTGGTATGCCATGCTGATGCTCCTGCGCTTAGCAGGATGATAGACGGTAAAACCTTCATTCCATTTAAAGTTACGAATATCACATCAATTATTGAGCAAAATTGTTTATAAATATCATCTCGAAATGATTTATTTGAATCTGTAAAATGTTATACATTATTTTGATTCCGTCCATATTAACTCTACCACCAGTTCGGAAAGCTGTTCTTACTAGAGAAGAACGGGCAAGAAACTCTGGTGTTGCTCTTTTCAATCAGTTTAGGGTAAAGACTACAGTACATGATAAAGAGAGAAGAGAAAAAAAATACAATTGGTTTTTTATTGACGTTTAGAGCAGTTCATTTATAGGTTCGTAAATTAAGGAATAAATTAATTTAAATTTTCATATGACTGCACAACCCTCTCAGGAATCATGAAATTTCCTATTATCCTTATAATTATTTCCTCTTAGCTATATGAAATCAAATGAAACAGGTGAATAATATTTTCTTGCAATTCATTCATTATGCAATAAACAGGTAAAAGCAAACGTTAACAATGGTTATTTCCTGATTTCAAAATATTAATTGTGACACGTTTATAGCGAAATTCTCGGCCTTTGTCAAAATAATAATTAACATATAACACCGTAGGTAATTGTCTTACACTAATGTGCTAATTTTGAATTCACAGAAATGTTGTCTTAATGTAGCTAAGTATCCAAATGTATGCAGGGAATACTGGTCCGTTAAGATAATCGAGCGAATGCAGTGCTGGTGCATTCAGCGGGTTAATTGGCACGAGCCAAATTGCAGACGCATCTTGCGTTTGCATATTTTAGTTTAGCGGGAATGTTTGAAACTCCAAGGAGAAATATGATTACTTATATAAAGATAGTTATGTCATTAGGACAAGGCTAATCATGGTATATAAAACTGTTTTAAGTAGTATTGTTCATAATATGCTTCCAGAAGTCTATTACTATTTTAGGTGATGTTATTTTTTTTTGAGAGCCATGACGCTAACCGTTGGTCGAGAAACCTGTTGGCTAAGTACATACATACATATTATACATAATTAAAATAAAATCTCAAAAGAGACACATGAAAATCTTAGAAGGACATTTACTAGTAAAATTCTGTGTGAAATCAACTAGGTTCTGAAAAATAATAAAGCCATAAACCTTTCACGTTCCATCCTTGGTAATATAATACTGATTGAAAATTCCAAGCTAGATATTATAAATAGTAAGGATTTAATTTAATTAAATAATTAAAACAAAAGAAACACACTACGCAGTGGCGTAGTGTGTTTCTTTTGTTTTAATTATTACTACGCAGTGGCGTAGTGTGTTTCTTTTGTTTTAATTATTTAATTGATTTAATTGATTACGAGTGCGTAAAAGGATAAATATTGAAAGGTCAGATAACGTATGTATTAAAATACGAATTTTAATATAAACAAGTAATCATCAGTAAATGTAATTAATCAATGTGACAATCTGAAAGGAATTTGGCAAGTATGTCTTCAGTGTAATACTATAAAATTCAATATCGTTTTAAAAGAATTTAGGGTGATTTTGCAGTCATAATTATAACGTAGTATGTACATAAATCGTCAATTGAGGATAATGCATGAGTTTTTATCGTCGAGTTATCATTGGTATAGACAAGCCCTGATTGTAGTCTTTATTTTCTAAATGTGAGTAATTGTAGGTTGTAATATGGTAAAAAAAAAATATTATTTCGTATATCATTTATTAAAATTTTTATACACTATAAGTTCAATTCGATAGAATCGTAACCCACTTTCAACATTTCGGAATTTTTAACGTTTTGTAAAGAATTATATTATTGAATAATGAAAGCATAAGTTTATAACTTTGTACAAAAACTATGTAAGTACAGTATTACTCAAATATATATATGAATACTTCAACGACATATTCACTATTTTTCCGCAATTCAAATCGAAAATTTATGAATATTGGTTTCAAAATTTAACTGAACTAAAAAAGATTCAACCTTAATAATAGGTTTTAAAATTTATTTGTAGTGATACAAACAATTGTGCTCGAATGTAATATTGCTTTTTTGGGGATAATTATTTACTTAATTACAATTTTAATAAATATGCCGCACTCAATATCGGCCCTTTTTAAATAATTATTTTGGTTATAATTATATTATCAATAGAAATTGTAATTAATTAATGTCTTTAATATCAAGGAATAATATTTTAATTAATGACTCGAACTATCAGCGCCTACACGTACCCTTTACTCAAACTTTATAAAAACAATGCGCAATGTATTAGTTTGTAACCTTTGTAGGTCCAACCGCACTGATTAATGCTCTTCTATATTACGTTTAGTTAAGTCATTAATATTCTATTAATGTAGGTACCTAATATAGGAATATACAATAAATTCGTAACGATTCTTGACAAACGAAAATACACGTTTACTATTGTACGCTTAAATCATTAAATAAAATAATATAAACATCAGTCTTGTTTCTTAAGCCAAATAAATTTATAAATGAAAGCCGCTAGTGCGCTCCCAACGCAAGGTCCTACCCAATAGACCCAATGGGCATACCAACCACTAGTCCACAGTGCGGGCCCTAAAGACCTGGCGGGGTTCATACTGGCACCAGTAAGGGGACCTCCTGCGATCGATAGCCCAGCAATGGCAAGACCAAATTTGATGGCAACTGATTCCTGTTTTTGTGCGTTCACTGGATCCCAACACGCACAGTTAATAAAACTGAGAGCTGCCGTTAATACCATTTCCACACCCAATGCTTGAATCAAAGTGTGACCCGCGTGCGGCATCGTTAAGCACACTCCAATTGGCAGTACATTAATTGGAGCCACAGCAACTAATATCCCATAACCCACTATTGCTCCGATACATTGAGCAAGAGCATAGGCCAGTGCCAGAGTTATTGACATACTACCCCATATGACAGCGGCCAACGTTACAGCAGGATTCATGTGGGCGCCAGATATGTGTCCAAAAATCTGAATATTAAATGAAACAGTCAATCCGAAGCCGAGCGGCCCATACAGCGGCGGTTGGGGCGTAAATCCATCCAGTGGGATACATGCCATGCAGCCGAATACAATGAGCAACATCGTCGATACAAACTCCGCAAGAATTGCTCTCCATTGTTCTGAGCACCAAGCACATATTGCGTTCAATCCCGAAGCTTTAGATGGATCCGGTGTTATTTTGTTTTCAACCACATCTACGAGCGTTTGAGGGTTTAAGGTCACAGTCATTATGAACGAGTTGTTGTTATATCTTCAATGAACTAACACCTTCACAGAACTGATGATTCACAGGCGCTTCACAACGATAGGGTCATTGTCTTTAACTGTGTATCCTAATTTTGCACAAATCAAACGAATTTTTATGCACGCACATGTATGAGGACAAGCCGTGGACGCGACCGCTCTGCCACTGGTACGAGGTAAAAGTATTTTATATTTACCGTGTGATGTGTAGTCATAGCGGATAAAATGCAATGCAAGTATAAAGAATTGTCTTTGTTATCTATCATTATACGTAGTCCAATAATATATACGAATATTATTTTTTATCAGATACGTTCAATAGCTTTGAAGGATGGAAATGATAATGGAAACTATAACAAGATCACTTTTGATGTCAAACATTTCTCAGTGTGGTGTTTGATTGTTTTAAGCGTGTACCTTCAAAAGCCTTTTTGTTAAATAATGACATATTAATCAATTACTTATGACATTTTCTTCTTACTCATATATAGTTGTGTTATTATTAAATAACCTACTTTCTTTTTAATCACCAGCTAAGCTAGATAAGCAAATATACGAAAACAAAGTTTAATTTAAATAAGGCACCGACTCTAAAAAATATTTCATCATATACATAATATAAAGATAGAAACACGAGTTAGGAAGATTGTATTGCATGTGTGTGTGGGGTTAAATAACTTTTTGGGTTGTAGTAGTTTTTGGAGTGGGTATTTCATGTGTTAAAAAGTTTTTTAATAGTAAATATAGCAGTACTACATACCTACTTAGATATAACAATATTCATATTGAAAGCAACCCACAAACTAAGAAATATTTAAAAAAATTATAATATAAATTTACAATAAATTCCACCATAATGATTTGTAGAACCATTATCAATTCCCTAAATTATTCTCGTAAATTAAGATTATACTAATATCATTCCAGTTAATTTTCCAAATATTTGAAGTGAATTAGGCAAAAACATGCATAAAACTGATAAACCTTAGATTATTGTGAGCAGCCATGACTTATTATTATTATATGACTTATTCAATCAACATTTGAATGATTGAAAAACTTGGTCAGTAAAATGATATTGTTATTTATTATATAATTTTGATATATTTGACAAAATTTATATAATAAATAACAATATTATATTGCCACAATAAATTGAATATAACATAGTTGTATATTATATTGTACAATAGGAGTTACACTTATCTTGTCTTATCACAGTCCTTGTCGTATGCGTATTTTACGAGTGCACTCTTATTCATTCAATTTCGTTCATAATATGTATATTGTAAATGTTTCAAACGAGTTTATCAACAAAATTCTATGCTACTCATCACTGGAGATTTAAAAGAATATATATACATATCCTTAAAAGAAGAAAAGTTACACGGAATACCACCAATAAATAAATAACAATTTTCAAAAAACCTGAGACAAAAAGCTAAAAAGAAACAATCCAAGCCATTTGCTATAATCCCTGTCGGTAGAAGTGTGGAGCTTATTAAAGCGTGCTTCGGTTGCAACGACCCACTGCATCCTTACATATTATTAAACAAAGTCCCCTGCTGCGTCCGTCTGTAGATCTAAACGCTATAAACTTAAAACCTACCCAACGGATTTAGATGAAATTTGGTACTGTGACAGTTTGAGACCTAGGGAAGCATATGGGCTTTTGATCCCGGTAAGTATATACCGAGATTTTTATTCCGGAACCTATCACGCCGGCAAAGCCGTGAGCAAAAGCTATTAATATATAAAATTACCTGGGTAGGCTTAATAATTACTGCTCTTAAATATTGCTAATGTTCAGATCCAACCATTCTGAGATAATATAAAACCGGTTACAAGGGCCATGCAATTTTGAGCTTACCAAGAAATACTGGTTTTACTTTATCGGGTCAAACTCGTCTGACAAAATTCCCCTAAGTATTAAAGGTATGAGATATAAGTATAATGTAAATAGATGGATATACCTAAACATAACTGTGTATTGTTATTGCTTTTATTCGGAGCGTCTTGACTGTTTTCGCTAACGGAATTACTAAAGGAAAAGAAAAGGGAAGGTGGCTTAATTAAATTGTTTTTCTCGATAGTTGTACACGACTACCCACGAAACTATAATAAGTCAAGTGGGGTTTCCGTAGTGTTCAAAGATTAATTCATTTCATACAGCCAAAATATAAAACTTAAAGAAAGAAATATGTAACCAAACATAATAATATTTTCTTAGAATTCGTAAAAATCTCATTAAATTTATAATAATAAAGCTGCAAGACATTCATATCGAATTATCAGCTCAGAAATTAATCTTATAATATAATCCACGTGCAATGAATATCACAATGGCTAATCTTTTATCAATAAGGTTATCGCAGCCATAAAACTAATTTCCAAAACAAAGTTAAGCCATCAACAAAGAAATTCCCCCCACGTACAAGGGACTGGGTACAATCCACGGCTAGACGGGTTTAAGTGGCATATGTTCCGCTCTGGTAGAACCTAACTCAAAACCATATTATGAGGCTTATCCTTTGTTTGCTCAAGTAATATTGTGGGATGCCACCCGCCGCAATTACATTGCTGATTTCTGATCTGCTTTTAAGTTAATGTATTTCTTTTCATAGAAGCATCTATTTATCTTTATATTAAGACATAGTATTGTATGCAAACTTAATATTTAATTAACTTTGTGATAAGAGCTGATTGTGTCCCCATATCAGATTTCAATAGTAATCACTACTTAACTACTGCTCAATCGAATATCTACATTGTTAGTATAAGCTATTGACACATATACATTGTTAGCTATATAGTGGTAGCTACTACAAAAGTCCGTTTGGGTACTTTGGTACTGTTGCATTGTCTTTTTTTGTCAACAAACAATTGTATTACCGTGAAGGACATTGTAGCCAGTATAATTACTGAGCATTATGAGATCTATCATTATGTTTTGCTACTGGTTACCGTGAGATGAATCGCTTGTAATGAAGCGACAGCCATATCGAATGCCCAACCTCAACAGCGAACCCAACAGCTCATCTAAATTTGCAACCTAGTCCACCAATAATTAACACTATGGTTTCAAAGAAACTAGTTTTTTATATCTGTAGTTTGACATGAGTATATTAATTCGAAAGGAATTTTTAATTTTACGGTATAGAAGGAGGTATAAGGTGCATTCTTTTATCTCAATTTTGTTTCGACATATTCACGCTAGCGAGATAAGAATCGAATATATAAAAAATAAACCAAAATTCCTGAGTTACTTAGAAACAGGTTGATGGCAAATTTTTCTCGAAGTGTGTGTCGGAAGTGTGACATCAGTCAACCCGTACAGCCCAAGAAATAAGCGTTGGCTGGCCATTCCACGGGAAGATAGCAAATGGTCAGTAATGAGAGCATATGATCTCGCGGAGAATCATCTCATACTAGAGATTTGGCGAAATTGATAAATGACTAGGCCAGGCATCATTAGAATAATCAGACAGACAAACTGACATTAACAATAAAGAAACGGCACATATTATCCACTGTTAAACACAAATTACGAATCTATAGGATACATTATACTTAAGAACTATTATGATCAAAACAGAAACTTGGAAAAATAATATTGTTATCAATATCTGAAACCTAACAATTGTGATATAATGACTAACATTATAGATTAATTGTGTAACTTTCACTTGCGCTTTTCTGAGATTAATTACGAAAAGTAAAAAAAAAGCAACTGCAAATTATATTATTGTACAATGTGTTAACACAAACGACATTGAATAATACTGATTTTAACGGTTCTTATTATCATAATATCAACATTAAATGATCCCATAGGTGGTACATATGCCTAGCAATGGGATCATTGAATGAATCCAAATGTTACGTATACGTAACATTTGGCTTCTTGTACCACCCTGAATGATTCTAACTGGATAAATTTCACATACGGTTGGTAGGTCCTTATTCTTATTAAAAAACAATCAAATTTATTAAATTAGATTTAGCTTCCTTCACTGCGTTTTATATCTATAAAGCGAACGACAATGTATTGAATAACTTTGCATCAAACCAGATTCTGTTGTGTCACGTTGCCAGGATAACAAAAAAGTAAACAATAGTGAAACAGAATATAGCAAATCCACTTTTCTTTTTCCATTTTGAACAGGATGCTCCGTGGGCTGAAAGAAAAATTGCCCGTGACGGCAGTTAATTGAAAAGAACAACTCACTCAACTAGATTAACAGCAAGAACAATGAGATAAAACAAAGCGTATTCCACATTCTATACAATGAGTATGACTTTATCCTTGATACAGATTTACATTAAATTAAATTGGTTAATTATCTACTTATGTTGTGTTTAAATGAATCTGTTAAAACGTATTTTATAAAGGACTAGATATTGTTATCTGTTGCGTCCGCGTGAAGATTTACTCCCGCTACAAAAGTAAAAGTCCTAAAACAGGGCACGATACCAGCCCATTTTTTTAAACCAGTTTAAAAATTCTATCATTTCCACGGGAGCAAATTACTGGGATTAAAAATAACCCATGTGTTAATCCAGGACTCTATCCGTGTGCCTTATTTCATCCAAATTTATCCAATTGTTTTTGCAAAGTTACTTCTGACAAACATCCAAACATATGGACAAAGTTTTGCATTTATCCTATTAGTAAGATATTAGTTTAGTACATTCATAAGTACATAGTAGATAGAAATCGAATGAAAGCACTACACAATCACGTCAACATATTTTATTAAATAGGTACACCGCACACGACATAAAACGGGTGTCAATAAAATGGATAGGTACATATTTAGTTCCTTCTACAATTTGATTAAGCAACAGTCTATTATTCAAGTAAATTAATTGAAGCAAGTGTTAACATAGTAATTATATAAGGAGTTATTAGAAAGTAGGAAGAGTATTGAAAGCAATGATTGTCAAATATTGACATCTCTGGCTGGAGGTCTGCTGTATGCCCCGTGCTACAAGTTAACGTGACACTGTAGATAGAATCTACAAACAATAATTATTGTAATTATTACTGGCTAAATGATTTTTAAGTCGTTTATCAAATAACTGATAATGGACACACAAATCGCTAATTCAGATTATGTTAATTTCGATTTTCCTCATTAACAGTAAACGACATTAATCCGACTTTAAAGAATTTTCTTTTCTTTATTTCCTATTTAAATAATTCGAGTATAACGATCACAGTATTTTTTATTATTAAGGCCTATAATATGTTTTGTGAGTGACGCACACAATTATAATGTCCATAAGGTAAGTTGAGATAAATACATAGTCACAAATATTTCAACTACGATGCCGAGTTATGCGTTATATACCTAACATGTTATTCCGCGAAACTACCCGCAGGATATTACATGGCTGAAGTTTGCAACAAGAAAACTTTGATCTGTATTCATAAGAATAAAAGTATTACTTACAACTCGAAAATTGTTTGAACAGAAACACGTTTCTGTAAAGTAATAAAACGAAGTGTTTACCAACAAAACGTATTTATTTTTTGCAAGCAATGCAATTAGGGTCAATATCGCACCGACACACCTTAAATGGCACAGAACCATCGAAAGACTTCGTGAAATCCCACAAAACTTGGACTTTGCCTTCCACATACGGTTTTTTTGATTGGTTAGTGAGTAATACTGAGCCGCAATACACATTGTCACCCAAAAGCAAGGCAGATACTTCAATTTCTTTACCATTGATTGAGATTCTGCATTTCCATGGAGTGAAAGCCATGTAGAGATGTATCTGGGTGATTTTGACAACGAGGCCATCTTTAGTACCACTCTTGACAGTTAATATTTCTTCAGGTTCGACTACTTTCGGGCAGAACGTAGGACCAGACATAATGGCCGATATTTGTTGCGGATATATAATGTTGTCGTTCCCGCAGGATTGCTGCGTACATTTGCTCTTTGTGACACACCATGTGCATTCTGTTTTGGTTATGCACGTTGAACATGAAGATATTTTCGTACATTCGTCGACATCTGGGTTACTGCTAATGATTTCGGCATACACGAAAAACGGGAACGACAAGATGCATGATAATATAAAATTATAGTTCCACATTTTGTTATCTGAAAAAGATAGATTATTTCCTATAGGTAATACAGCAAAATTAAATTTTGTTCACTCCTAAGATTTTGATTTGGGTTTGAGGTTTTGGCTATACATTTGTTTGAACTATAAGTGTCCTCATTGAATTAATGTTTTCGAACATGAGCAATAGCAAAGATAATTTGTAACAACGAACTAGAGCAACAAACCACTTCAAAAACATTTAAGAGGTGGCGTTTACTACTTTGAGTACATGAACACTCAAAGTCTATATAGCAAGAACAACTATCGAACTACAAATAAGAATTTTATTCAAAGTACTTGAATATATCGTAAGTGGCAAATATAAACATGTTGACTTACCGAACGTATACGCTTGTCTGTCGATCTGGATGTAAATTTACAGTGAGTGTATGCAAACTCATTAATATCTTAAAGTAATGCTACGCCTCATTACACAATTATTACACCTAAGGTCAGTAGAAATGTAGATAATTATAGAAACATCTTAAAGATACCGCTAAGTAACTGATAAAAGGGCAGGAATATTTTCGCTGCAAACAGCAGCATTCGATAAGGTAGGTTTAAGATCAACCCAACGGTAGTACAAGTCAGTATTATCAAAACGTGATAACAATAAAGCAAGGAAACACGTGTTTCCTGTACGCAATCAACACTTTAATATGTTATTGTATTTCTGTTCGTAATCATCTTTATCCCATTAAATGGGGATAAAGTAGCTGTAAAATATTATTAAGTATGTCTTAAATAAGGTATAGGTAAATCATATTATATTTCGCGTATACAAAATAAAACAATCCTTAAGAATCGAATTTAGTTTAACATTTATAATGTTATTGGATATTATTCTAATGTATAACCACGAAAGTTTATTTCTATTCGTTGCCTATATTTTTTAAATTATTTAAGCTTGATAGCCTACGAATTCAATCCACGGACATCATACGTCAATCGTCATACGCACAGCGGTAAAATCATCGGGTCAAAGGTGGGAACAAACGTCAAATGTCATATCTGACAGTAATTGTATCCTTATTGACTTGGAGACATTTGGAAAATTCCAGTTCGGAATTTCCCGCTCACAAGATGTGACCATTGTGTGCGTCTGTGGTCGAACATGTGCAACGACGTTTTGTAAAATCTTCTTGTAGGTCTACATGTGTATATGCTGGCATTTTTAAATCTCACCTCCAGAGATTTTAAGGGCGCCGTCAAAGTCGTTTTCAGCAGAAACTAGAGCGTTGTTGCCGCAGTATCATAAACTATCTGTCATGACTAATCCTAATAATAAATTGGAAAATGTGGAAGTGTGTGAAAATATTTGTACGCTTGTTAAGTACAAGTAAATGCATAAATTCGAATGAAATTGAACTATGAAAATGAACTAAGTCGTTGATTCATGTAATTATATATAGATCAGCTAACATTTATTAATATCTTTCTTTAAAACATTAATAGATAAACTAGATAATCAAATTGAAGTGGGTAGGTACAATCTATATTGATTTCAGAAAAGCGTTTGATTAAATTTGATACACAAACTGTCACATTTTGGTATTGGAGGTGATCTGCTCGAGGGTTAATCTCGTATCTTTATCAACGTAAATCTAGTATAGCATTAAATGGCGCAAATTCTCGATCATATATAATGTTCAAGGCAAGTTCGGCCTTTCCATTTGAGTCCATTGTTGTTTCTTATTTTTATGAATAACATCTTTGCCTAGTTTCGAAACTCGGTGTCATTCTTGTCTACTTGCGACCTAATAATCATAATACCAATACATAACAACTTATATCAGTACGTTTATTACAGGAAGATATAAATAGGCTTCACAACTGATCTATTGACAGTGATATGAGTCTGAATGTTGATAAATGCTATCATATAACTTTTTCGCGTATGAAGGTACCTGTAATTTCCTCTTATCATATCAACCAGATAACTTTAAAAAACGTTGATCACGTTAGAGATATTGGTGTGACAAAAATCAGAAAACTAAATTTTAAAGTTCTCATAATAGACAATATTTTGGCGAAGTCCACTAAAATGTTGAGATTTTTATTTAAACATAGTAACAGTTCCGTTACCATGTCTAAATCAATTAAATATGGCGCTGTGCCACTTTATTCCGGGTAAAGACTGTGAATTTTGATTGGTCTATCAGTATATAAAATGTCGGGGACGGACCCAGTGTTCGCCCCTATCTTTAATTTTTTCTCGGGCGGTGAACTGCTGCGTAGAACTAGTGAGCCCAACACAAATGATCAACTCCCCCCCCGGGGCTGATAGCAGCGATAACCTTGTTAGTTAACCTTGACTGATATTTGAAAAGCTGAGTATTCTTGTTACTCTGATCATTAACTGCTGTCATTCTTAGCCTAGGTGTCTATCAATTTAAGATTTTAACTTCATTATAAGGTAGACATAATTTGTAAGGACTAATGAGTATTTTGGTACTAAATAGACATTATTAAGGCTGACTAAGCCAATGGTAACTTTCGACTAAAACATTTGTATTAATTCAGTGATATGACTCCCAACATTCGTTGATAAAGTCTATCAAGTTTGTTCATTGTTGACTTAATTATCTCAAAGCGTACTTATCTTCATTAACCCTCACAGCCAGTTGTAAACATATTTTTATGAAGAGACATCGCGGATCTACTAAGCCCGCATGTATCGAAATAGTTATTTCGTAGTCTTTGAATAATTCATTCATTTAATGTTTATGTTTCTGACCTCCACGGGAACTCCACATAAAGAGATGGAAGGTTCGTCTGCCACAAGGGATTAATGTTCGCGAATGTAATGTAATGTTTTAACTACGTCTAGATTGTGTTAACTTCAAAATACACTTTGGTATAGTTCAAATTGGAAATCTTTAGGAGAGGTCTATGATCAGTAGTTGACTCCATGTGGCTGATGATGTCGATGATGATAGTCGAGTATCATGAACATCAATTTGTAGCGTATTGAATTATACAATTTTATAGGCATTCTCAAGGAATGAAATTGAGGTTTCACAGAGGCTATAAGTTAGGGACATAAAAAACGAACAACTCCAAGTTCGATTACCGCACCAAGGGTTCCGTACAAAGTAAAAAAGTATTTAAAGTAGGTAAATATTAACGGTATTCAATTTTTTTTCTTTACATGTCTGTGTTACACCAACGTCTTGTTTCTTGCCAAATTGCATGATTCTAGGTTAACAGGAAGTACCATATTACATAGGTTTTGATTACCTCGAAATCGTTTTGAAATCGCAAAATATGGGAATATATGCGAGAGATACAGCCATATCTTTCGATCATGTTGACTTACAAGTTTCATTTTTTTACAAATGAAAGATACTGTAGACCCGAGTATTTGATATTATAAATTTCAATTTCATATCTCCACGCGTTCCTGAGAAATAAGGTCTTGACGGACGGACAGGTGAACAACAAAACGATCATATTATAAGGGTGAGTTACGGAACCCTTAAAATGTAGACACTTTAAAAGACATTCCGAGAATAATCTCAGAATATACAGTATATACTCTCTAACGGAATATACTCTCTAACTTTACAGTTAGAGTGCCAATAGTCGAATAACATATGACAATATATATTGCGTAAAATCCACGAGTAAACATAATCTTATCCACTTAAACAATATATAATATATTATCGCTATAATTGATATTTTACCGCAAATCTACATAAGTACATAAACCAATAAAAAACAATATACGCTTCCATTCTATTTATTTTGATGATATCATTACAATACAACCTTTTTCTTTAGTTTTGTACTTTAACTTCGTCAGTAATATTGGACTGTTTGGAACATTCTTCAATCACAACGCATTTCTCGGCAGTCTCATCCCATACTTTAGGTTCTGGACAGTCGCATCTTATGTAATCGCATAACATGCCCAAGGAACGGACCAGAGGTTTTCTGCAAGTCTTTTGTGATAAGGCAGGCTCATCGCACGGTGGATTGTATTTTACCATCCCTTGTGGACATTCTTCCATACCTAGAAATTGGTTATAATAAATGATCACCTTAGGTGCATGTAAGTTTAAAATGACATTTTTTTTCCACATTTTTATCGAAAACCAATCTTGAATAATTTTTTTATCTATATACCTAATCAAACATAATTTACTTATATTTTTCTAGAACAGGTATGTGCGCTCTACGCAAGCTCCAGAATAATAAAATTGATTGATAATAAAGAAAAATAATTTTATTAATTGCATTGTAGAAATTTATTTCCATTTTTTGAAGTCACGAAACACTGTAGTATACATTACTTGTCAAGTAGGTTGGTGCGATCGATTGGATGTAATAGGGGATGCCCCACCACTGCAGTACGCAAATAATCAAAATTGTCCTGATACCTATCGTGTCCTACAGTTATTGTAAATAAGATTGTTCGAATGGGTCTTCTAAAAGTTAACCTGCAAGCCGCTGAATGGATAATGTTGCTTATAGGCACAGGCCAGGATGATTGAGGTATAGGATACCTATACGCTGAATAAGTGCACAATAGAAGTATTTTTTATGATAAATTAATTTCTCCACAAAAACAATGAAAAAATCTACAGCACGTGGCATTATACCATTAAAACTAACATTAAGTATATTATTTTTTGACAGTGAAATTTTTAATTTTAGTTACGGTCTCTATGCCTTTAAGTGGAAATTTTATTCCCCATCGATCTGTATATTACATTTTTTGTAAGTCTCAAAATGAAGATGTTACCACGTAAATTTTTTTTGTAATAAGTAAGTAACTACGTTGGAAGCGTATCTTTCAATCATACTAATTTACGAAAAAAAATGTAATGTATCTATCTATAAACTATCATAATAGGAAAAAAAATATCTTGAAATGTAAAATTTACTTTTAGGTCTCCTGGAATGAAGGTGTTCGTCCCTTACAACATTTGTTTCCAGAGTCGTTTTTATACGGATTGACATTTAGCCATGTAGATTATATGGGATACCGAAAATCCCTGTTTTATTTGTTACTTACGTAGTCCCTTTCCCATATTTTTATGTTAATCCTAATTTATACAATGGCAGCTGTTGATTTTCAAACATGCTGTTTCCAGACGCTCGTCGCTTATTTCGTATACCAGATTTTTTTACTACTTACATGAACCATTCTCGTCATAATTTTCACAATTCTCCGCTTCTATTCTTAATGACACAAAGACCAAAATCAGTACAACGGAAAGTAATCTAGGGAAATACATTTCACAATATTCCAATGCAGTTTGTATAGAATGTACAACTAAATAAATAATTGACTGTTGCTAGCAAGTGCTGAATTTAAGTAACTAAAATAGTTAGCGGGACAGCAACGAAATTATCGGAATAGCGGACATGATATGTATGTTTACGACCATACTATTATTGTTCAAACTATTTAAATTTCTACATCGTAAAATTTGTCAGTTAAATGTTTTCAACGTTATAACTTAACATTTAGATCCAGTTGCGTAAATGAAAACTGTTTTACAATGTCGAGTGTCGACACCATTTGGAGAATTCATCGCCATTGTAGTTACTAATGTGGGACTTAAAACTCAGAACGGGAACAATGGTGAATTATCATTTATTTTATACCAATATTTTCATCTCATTTTTATACATATATTGTATTAAAGTACTATGAGAAATATATAATATAGTACTTGTATTTGTGACAAACAAACCGGTCGGTTTACGTAAATACTGCAACTGCCTCTTTAGAATGTATTTATAAAAATAAAGCGTCAGTGCTGAAACGAACGTTTTATTAAAAATACTTTGAAATCAGAAAGGCCGAAAATGAACCCGTTTTTTCTCAAAGAGTTCGTTCCTATGAAAATGGTTCTGATTATGAAACAAAGATTATCTCCCATCTAATTTTTATAAAGAAATCCTTTGTTTTTCGCAATTTAATCTATAATTAGCGCCACATTTCTGAGTAAGTACTGTCGCTTATAACAATCATTTACATTGTTTTATATAGAAGTATAAACAACGAGTTTGACATATTGTTTATTATACAACATTGTTATTTATGTGATTTTCTTGACACATAGTTGTACTAATCTTGCCTACTATTTTATTATTATCATGATATTCTACATGAGTATCCGGTACTTCTTTTCCAATACGTTGGATTAGCAATACTGGCTTAAGACATGGAATAAGAAATTTAGAAACGAGACAATTATACTGAAAGAAAGTGACCGTCCGAAGCCATCCTACCTATAGGTATCTATATTAATTACTATCAACACCTTGTTTTACCTTGACGTGTGCCTTTATGTGCCGTGGACGTGGTCGCTCACTATGGGCCTTATCAGAATGCTGAAGGTCACCCAGAGGGCAATAGAGAGGGATATGCTCCGAGTTTCCCTCCGGAATCGAATCAGAAATGAGGAGATCCGCAGAAGAACCAATGTAACCGACATAGCCCTTAGAGTTGCGAAACTCAAGTGGCTGTGGGCAGGGCACATAGCTCGTAGAACTGATGGCCGTTGAGGCGGAAAAGTTCTAGAATGGCGACCAAAAACCGGGAAACGCTGCGTAGGCCGGCCGCACACGAGATGGACAGACGACCTGTTGAGGGTCGCCGGAGTACGATGGATGAGGGCGGCCCAGAACCGGTCCCTGTGGCGTTCAATGGGGGAGGCCTCTGTCCAGTAGTGGACAATTCCGGCTGAAATGATGATGATGACCTTGGTTTATGCCGGTCCCATGGATTGGCGTTAAAATGCCACGAATAGCTAAAAGTAATGAATTATATTCAAAACGTATATTTTCGTTTTGGTTACTAAGTTGTAACTATACATCTTACACTAACAAGTTGCTTTATCGTAATACAGGCGATCTGGTATACAACTACAAGAAACTACTCGAACATTGCCGAATAGAAATTGTAGAACATTATTCCAGGCTAAAATAGCCCTCGTTCCACTTCTAGTGAGGAATAGTGAAACTCAAAAAACTTCTACACGAATATGATGGATTACATCCGCACAACTTCATTGTGAAATGCAGCTTGACTCGCATCCTAATGTACTGGCTCTGGTGAATATTCGTTACTTTATTCACCTAAAAGGAGATATTCTTGTGCTGACGTATAGTAAACTAATCTTGCTTCAACAGTTTACTTATTATCAATTTTCTTTGTCTGATAAAGATTCTATAATTAGCAAATCTTTAGAATGGATAGTATTATTAAGCACAGGGCACTGGCATCTTAACAATAACAGATAATAAACATTTAAAACTGGGTCAATTTGTATAGACTGGAGATGAAATAATTAATCACCCAAACCCTTAATATAAAATCTAACTAACCCTACAAAAGTGTGTTACGAAGATAAGGTAATTACTACTAAAAATTAAAAACATGTTTTTCATAAATGTAAAACAAAGTCTATAAAATATAAAGTAAAATACTTTGCACACATAAACGCGGAGAATTTTCCAAGAACCCATAAACTTTCATCCACATTGTTCACCATGAGACTGAACTTTTATGTTCCAGCAGGCTTGTTAGAGCACAAAAATTTCGTCCTTACAAATATTTCGAATGCGTATTGTGCTACAGAAACAAATGTGGCAGATCGCAGAAATGCTGAAATGCGGAGATGCGACTCCCGCCCCGCAGTTAATGCGCACTCGACTTTTACGTCCATTGGCTCACTTTGTACACATTACCATTCCGCGCACATATCTACGCTTGCAGAGAAATTACTAGCTTTGCTATGCTGCTCGAATTTTTTGATGACTCTAATGGTGCTTTGATGTAAACAAAGGTTTATCATGCAATGAACATTTTACACAGATATGAGTGATATTTTTATTATATAAACTACGTATATTGAGCAACGTTACTTTCTAATACACAAGTTTAAAAATAACCATTTATTTATAAAATATATTTGATATTGTTTATTTATTTTATAATTTAAAATTTTACGCAGCATACAAATCCTAGAAGTATCCTTTGTAATTGTTTTAAAGTAAGGCCAAATAGTTGCAAAGGCGCAAGGCAAGAAGTTGGAACTTAGTATAGTTTATTAAACAAAGCATACCACAGTGGGTAAACAACAGATTGCAAACGGAATCGGACCCATCTAGCGGCGCCGCTACTTCTGCAAGGCTAAAACTACTTCCGACGACAACTTCCTTCGAGCAATGAACGTTGTTCTGAAAACATGTTTCATTTCGTTGCCGCAGAACGTTGCGCGAACATTAATATAGCACGTGCACAAGTGTCTGTCATAACAATCTATTTATAAAAATAAAATTATAGTGTCTGGCTGTGTGTAGTGTATTTCATATAAAATCATTTTCACCAGTACTTATAACACCTTACAAAAACCGTATAGCACAACGTTTAAAATTTATTTATTTATTTTTTTTGTACGCGCTAATCTCCTCTAAACAATTCAATGTTTAGTGGCGAGTTATCGAGAATTAGCTGAAATTAAACTTTATCGCGAAACAGAACTTCTGACGTCAAAGACACCAGCATATTCTAATATGGTAAAGAATACAAATGAAAGTTAATTTTAAAAACACAAGCAAATCAAATTCGTAGTTTATTTCTAAGAACTGTGAATTGAACATTAAAATGGCATCCCATATAGCCCAACGTAGTTTGTATATTTTTATAGGTTGAATCCTTTTTACCAAATGAAATAAAAATGAAGTACGACTATAAAATAACCCCTGAGACCAAATCGAATAGATCCGGAAGTAAGAGATTTCTATCGTGTCAACTTTGCACCTCTTGGGATTAACCATATGGAAATGGATATGATATTCTTTGCTCACCGCTGCGTTTAAGTATATTATTATATCCTAGGTATACTGCCACTATTATTATAACTATTAACAAGAACAATGTTGATCATCTAACTAACTAGTCTAACTTATATTTTGTCTAATGTAACTAATATTGTTATCTCATACACTGTAGACGGTGCATTCAAAGTAGTTCTAAAACAATTACAATAATCCCTTTTAACTTTGACAATTCGATGTGAGCGCTGAGAGTGCTACGAAGCAAGTGAAGTTATGACGTATATAAAGAAATAACATGTACAACACTGAGGTACAACATTTGAAATGCCTAACGGTTACAATTTTGACGTTATTGGTCAGACAATTAATTTCAGTTACGTTTTAAAGGAACTTCCGAACAATTATAAATGCGTTAGCTTGTGAAAATGTTAGGATGTTGGTTAGAAGTAAACACAAAAACAGTTAAACAGATTTGCCACATGGATACGTCATGTCCTGGATTAAGTCATGGGCTATTTTTCTCCCCATAATTTGCTTCCATGGGAAATTATGTGATTTTTAAATTAAATTCTTTAAATAGATGGCGCTGGCATCGTGAAGTTGACACAATGGTTCACTCCAGTGTTTTAGGAAGTTTTGTTGCGGGAAAGGCTTTTCACGCGTCCGAAGCCGTAAGCAACACCTAGTAAATAAATAATTATAGAATTTTGATCATACTAGTTGGGATACCTACTTATTCAAGAATTAAAAAAAAACGTTCCTTACAGTTCTATATATTTTCTGATATGATATTATTTTCTTTGCAATTAGGTTACCGTGTCCTTTAAACGTCGTATTATTTCTTTGTGTATAAACACACAGGTCTGGTTTTAAAAATTGGTAGAAAACTGGCTTGGTTATTCAATTTTGATCATAAACTTTTTGCTGTATTTCTTTATGCACGTATGCAACGGTGGTAACGGCTTAAAGGTTTAACGACCAGTCGTTAGGCCCAGGCCTAACTTACCAATTCTATCTAGATTTTCTTCTTACTGAAATCCATGGAAGATATAACTAGTATCCATAGCATTTCAATATTGTATTTTGGTAAAAATATAGTTTATTACTTAACTGAAAATAATTATCAAAAATTTAAAAAATCGGAGTATACGGATTTTTGCTTTATAATAAATCTGTAGGAGCATATCCATAAAATCTCTTTATTTTTGTGAGTTCAAATTTATATTGAATATTGAAAAATTTTAAAACAACGGCGTATGTATTTTTTCTTTTATATTTTTGCTTTACCAAAATAATTTAACATTCATATTTTACATACATTCATATAGTATTGGTACTCAATAAATATAATAATCGAGAAAAAAGTAGCATGAAATTATGAGCACAAATTCTTTTAATGTTTAAAAGAATTTTGTGCTCATAATTTCATAAACTGTCACCCAAAGTGTTTCCTGTATAACATTTTCTTTCCGAACTGCTATATTATTATCCCTTGAGAAAATCTGGGATGATACACCGAACGGATTTTTGTGATTTCCCGTGCCCCGCTCCCCGCCAGCCCAAGTGTAATAAATCTCTGTTATTAAAAACTGATTTATTCACGAATACCAAAACTGTAGGCGTCTGTGTTTTAGTTTTTAACATCATATTTGTTTCATAATACATACATCTTTAATAAGTATTGTTAGAAAATCTATAATTTTAACTTGCACGGTGTCAATGGCACCTAACATTAGCTAGATACGCTTTGTTCTGAATTCGGTATTAGTAATTATAATTGCCTGTCTTTATTCATCAGAGAACCGCATACATATCAACACCACGATGCATTAAATTAATGAACGTCATACAACATTTTGATTGCATTTGCAAAGGCTATTTCATGTCGGTCAATATCTCAGCAAAGCCATTCACCGATAGTACCGGAGAGATTCAGTATACGGGCACTTAAATTAAATGTCCTTTCATTTCTCCAGGATTCTGACCTGACCAATGTACAGTAAATTTTAGCATTGCAAAATTATACGAATTTTAGGAGACTCATTAAAAATTTCTTATTTATCTTTTTGTTCAAAGTTATCTAAACGTTGATAGTGGATTTCATTTCATCATTTAAATTTTAAAACAAACAGACGTGTATATCTGACGATTATAACTACGTAGCTTATAATGCTTAGCGAAAAACAACCTGCTCACTGAAGCTTAATCATGTATAAGAATTCATTATGGTTTATTCCAGTTCATTACAGTAGGTTAATACTGACAGTTATACTGATGTGACCGACTCGCCAGTTTTGCACATGACTGTTTTAACGATGAATCGGCTCGCATGTTTGCTCTTGCATAATTCCCAGGACGTGGCTGGTCAGAAAAAATGAATTTAAAACTTTAGTTATACCGAACCGCCTGTGGCCAACGTATTGCGAACTCGGAAACAACTGCATTGAATTCTGTTGGTCTTAACTAATAAACCGTTTTACAAATAAACATTGTATAACTTAGTTTGAGTAAATTTACTCAAGTTTGTCCTATAGTTTGCCATGGTATTTTCCTCAAATAAAGTATGGCAAAACACATCTGATATGGAAATTCCACAATCGTATTAACTTTATTATTTATGGAATAAAACTGTGTAGGTACAGAAAGAAATACCCGTTATCGAATACTTTCATGGTATACAATTTACATTGTAAATGTATTAATTGAATTTAATTGCAAGAAAGTTTTTTTCTAATAGCCAATAGATTTTCCCTAGGATGGATTTTTCATTTTCCCTCAACAAACCAAAGCCGTAGCGGGCGTCCACCGCGACTAATAATACCCTGTCAAATGGTAGCCCTTGTGATTAAGACGTCGGGTAAATTATGAGGTTCGTTGTCTTATTTTCAAACTCCCATTTGTTTTGCATAATCATCATTTTACTTTCCGTTGTCAACGAACATCCATGTTGTTTTGTGTCTAAAGACATTTAAAAATCCTATGATGTTTAGCAATAAAATGCTGGTTACGGACTAAATAATTACCATTACTATCATCATACATAAAGAACCAAAGCGCAAGGCATATTAACCTTATCTAATACAAAAAGTACACAAGGTACAGAGCATGTGTACAAACTCGATCTAAACAGAGTTGACACCTACGCTTTGATCCATTTTTAAAATCTTGTTAAGCTTGGACGTGTTTGATAAAGTCCTGTGTATAACATAAATCATTTTGCTTCCACCGAAATTACTCGCAAAATATACTGTAACATATTGACGGAATAGCTCTTAAAACTAACTGAATGATAATATTTAGGAATGGCTTTAATTCTACTAAATAATGGTAAGAAAGCAATGCAATATTACTATAAATAACATAATAGCTAAATAAGTTGTATAAGTCTAATTTAATTACTGGTAATACTGTTTGTAGTCTGTGCTACAAACATGTTAAAGCTGAAGCCATAAATACGTGAGGAGTTTGCTAACTAAAGATTTTTATATTGTATTTGACATTATTACTACAACTTTCAATAAAAACTTGTTTAAACCTATAAAAGGTATTGTTAAACGTTTTTAATGGTTGATTTGCAATCAACAAAGTGTATATAAACATTTTAGTAATGATTTTTAGCATCTACTCAAAATTGGTGAGATAATATAAGACCTTTAATGAACTGTGAATGTTATTTATAAAAAACAGTAATAAACGAAAGATCTTTCAAAATGCATGTGTTCAAATATAATATTGATAAGTGCTCAACAACGTTGCCGTAAATGAATCATTCAGCCCTCGCCTTTTATTTTTAAAAATAGTTTTAATCGTATAACGTTTTTCATACGGGCTATTTGTATTTCGAATCCGGAAATTATCTCAACCAAGCGCCCACTTCCGACACTGGACCGTCTGTTTCCTGTTAGTTAAATAAGTTACCATAATTATAATTCACAAATAAATTATAATACATTATGAATCAGGAGATATTACTGCAAGTAATTTAAAGCTTATAAATATTCATTCTCTCCAAACTTTTTCTGTTTCTTCCAAGCCATGGCATTGCGGTTGCATCTTTAATATTTAGCACGTTAGTGATCTAAATCTTCATAAGTGATGCATGGGTGTGCAAAAACTAACCTTATCATAAGTAAACTGATCGAACTTGCAAAATTTTTGGTAGGAATACATATATCTATACAGCTAGTTACTTCGACTTGAATGTATTTTATTATTAATGTTGATATATGGGAATCAGATTATAAGATATTTAACGGAATAAGGGATGATAATGCTCTTTTTATTTAAAAATAATATAAAAAATACACATTACTCATTTATTCCCAAAGTGGTAGGCAGATCGTGCTACCAGGGCACCCACTTTTCGCCATATATGTTTTTACATAAAGATGTTGGTTCTAACAAGTTCCATTATGCATGCGCTAAGTATATGAATAAAGGAAAAAAAGTTTTAATACTCAGGCTCGCAGTACGGAAAGTTTACTGCTGAAATCAGTGAATTATAAATTTTTACATTCTTAAGGAGCAGTGAGCACTAACATATTCCTTACCGGGCTCGTATTTCTAAAGTTTTTAACTAGGATTTACGCTACGTTTACTTATGTTTAAAAGATTCAAATTCAGTCTTATTTTTGGAACCTTAAGCTACGAAATTAAACCAAAGATAATTTATACGTCATTAAATAGATAACTTAATATTTATTTTACAGTTTGGCGAAGCTGAGCATCTTCTTTAAAGTCGAGTGCTAATGAATAAAAGGAGGGTAAGTGGTAAAGTTTGAGAGTTAGTGTGTTCACCCTAATCCACAGGATGGCGGCCGCTGTCTTACTAAATCCGAATAGTCGGCCAAAGTGAGGTTTGCACCATATTTTCCGTTTAACCTCACCCGGGCTCGCAGCTGCTTCTAAACATGTACTCGAAGTTGATTACCCGCGAATATGTTTATCTGCACAGTTTTATGTAACTTATAATATATAACTTAATAAACTCTGAAATATTTAAGTTATACTTCTCTTGGCGCGTTAGGGGAAAATGATGAGGGTAAATTTTTACGATGCGCGAGCACACCGTCACGAAAAACCGACACCATGAAATTAGCTAGATTATTACATTATTATTTAATATGTAATAAGTGTACTAATAAATTAATAATAGATACAAATAATAATTATCAAAGTCTGAAAAAAAAATTATTTTATGATATTTAAATAACATTTATTTAACTAGATAATGCGTTATAAGAAAACTTTCTTTCGATGTATTAAAAACCTTTTTTCTATAATTATTAGTGTTGTTTTTGTTAAAGTAGTATAAGTTATAGGTGCGTACACACACACGTTTTTTTATTATTAATTATAATTATCTTTTATATTGACTCAAAAATAAGTACATTGTTTTCCATTCTTTGTAAAGGTAAAGCATCTCCAGTTGCTTATATCAATCTTAGAAACAATAAATAACATTCATACTCGACTCTTTACAAACCTACATATTTAATTGCTTTATACGTTAAAGTTTTAAAGACCAAATCAAGCTAAGCTAATTTTATTTCAATTACGATAAACAGTTTATCAACTTTAAACTTCGGCCTACGTTATTATATTTAGACAAAGCGGAATCCAAACTTGTTGAAAGTTTCACCACGATCCGCATAACGGATCATAGACGCGCCTATTCAAAATAAAATTATTCCCCGCAAAGGACTAGTCGAAATATAATTAGTATACATGTTAGATGATACGGAATATGAATATTAATATTTACTACAAATCTCTATGAATACTTGAATAGATCTAACTGGTGTGTAGAATATTATAGTGTTTTTAAACTTAATATTACCTAAAGTACCAAAGATTTTACCAACGAGGCCAGCGTTTTTTAAATTACCTATAGCGAATGCTAATTACAGGCAAAATTGTTTTTTCTATCGAGCACCAAACCTCGTTAATGAGCTTATCTGGAGGCAGAACTTAGATGTTTTCTATGATAGTGGTATTGGTATAAGAGCACGATTATTCTCAGATTTTTTTGACGCTGATTCCTAAATATTACTTACTATGGTTCATAACTGTTAACTAGATTTTGGAAACTGGGAGCCATTTTGCAATAATGTATTAACCTACCAGTGAAAACTTGTTGTTGGCCCTGGTGCATTTAATAAAACAATAAACTAATTATGTTAGGCTATTATTTTTTCAAGTAATCATAAATAATGGAAATGCTTAAATAAATTCTTGTCCTATTACATTCAATGGCTAAAATAATTAAAATTCTACACAATTAGGTAGTCACTACGCAAAGCCATTGACAATTAGGTAAGTACGTGAAGGCAAACCGAGAATTAATTATTTAATTCTAATTAACACTTTAGGGACTGCGTACCAAATTCGAAGCACAAATATATTTTGTGCACTTTTTGTTCTTTCAAATCTATCTACTTATGGCAGTATCGGAAGAATTTTAATAATAAATAAAAGAAAAACACAAAATAAAATTGAATACCTAAATGAGTTAAATAAAGTAAACACAGTAACGTGGACTCGCGTGTTTTACTTACAAACTTCACATACTTAGACAAAAGCTTTGCCCAAACAAGCCTTAAAGTTTTGCAAGGGACGTACAATGAAGTACGTACCATGAATTACCCACTCAAAACACGAAATAGATTTAGTTACAAATGTACGCGCAACTTGAGTTAGAAGCCGTAAAAGACAGGATTTATAGATATAGGTCGTACTTGTGTTATCTGAAATATGTCACAAATTCATACAGTAGTACCTATATGTAGCCCACTTGTAAAACAATGTTTATGTGTCTTATCTACGCAAACAAGTAGAAAATGTAAATTCTTCAGAACCGATGATACTCAGGAATTTCCTTTTCAAGTGGGATTTTATTACAAGAAGTGAGTCCTTGGATTCGGACCGCACATACTTATTTGGTCAATGATGATCAAACGAAGTAACAAAACCATAAACACAGCTATAATATTGACAGGAATTCAGTACGATCACAATATTCGACGCAACTACTTGAATATCCATTTCACATCGTGTTGTGGAAGCAGTAAGCATTTTTTGAATAGCAAACCGGGAATTCTCGAATACATGAGACGCAAAAAGAGTATTGAATGGAACGACATACTCAAATAACACTCTGCTTTGCATTCTTTGAGAGATCCGCATACATTGGTGCAATGGCAATACAAATAATCTTTAAGCGTTTTGCACTTGAACCAAGAATAACAAATTTTAACAGATAATGAACTTCAGTATCTTTTGACTTGATAATTATAATCACTATAGGTAAGTACCTACGTCACGCACTATAGGAACAAATAAGATAAAGGAATGGCAAAGAGTAAATATTATAATGAACATGTAGGAATTACTCACTAATCTAGCTATTATTATATCACGGTCAAAACACATTAACATTACACTGTGAGCGCTCTCCACCCATAACAAGGGGATATATTTTATCAAGTAAAATTTAAGACGCTTTCACCCGAACAAAAATGAATACATTTATGAAAATACAACAAAAACCAACATTATTTCAAATAAATAGTATATAATATTGGTTCAATTAAACTTGGATTTATATAGAACAAACTTAAATATCACTTTTTCGTTTTGTGGCGAAAAATTATAAGGTTTGAGTTTAAATGTATTTAAATAAAATCAAAGAGACAGAAACATAGTGTTTAGGCCGAAATTTAGTTAAAGCGTATTGTTAACTTTAATGTGGGTGCCTTGGTTGCGCCTCTGCATACCCCTTCGGGGATAAATGCGTGATATTGTGTGTATGTGTGTGTTAACTTTAATGCAAACTGTAAAGAAAGATCAACAATATTGTTACTGAATGAAATTAATATCATTGTATTTGTAATGGAGATAAAGTCATTTAACACATAATCTACGTGTATAAAATCTAAATATACGTACTCACTGACCCAACCACATAAACTTTAATAAAAATTGGCTCCATGTAAGGTTATACAGTATAGGTAGATATCTATTCGCTACGGGATAAGGATAAAGGATTTTACGAGAGTCTACCGCTAAGGGGGTCAAATGAGAGATGGAAGATTGTACAGAAATCCATAATCGTTAAAGATAGAACATTTGAAGATTGATTCTTAAAGAATGCGAAGGTGTTCTAAAGAATAATTTTACAAAATTTGACCTTTAGTAGTATAATATGTAAATAAAAACTCCATTTCAATATATATTTGGAAAAGATTCCTCAGTAAACGCCCCCAAATATATAGTGTTTAGAACTAGAGATCGAAAACAGTAACTGTAACAGATAGGTACATCGTTTAAAACGTAAACGAAATTTAACGCTGACTTAATGTTTCCTAAAAATGAAAAGTCCTGATTGGACTTAAATTTTTATAGTCTTTTAGGAGCAAACTAAGGCCCCACAATTAAACTATAACTAAGACTTTATATATAAGAGCAGCCACGAGCCTAAGCTAGTATTATTTTCGTAAAAAAAAGAATTGGAATAAATATAATAAAAAGAAATAGCTTTTAGTTATTTCTTTACCTTCGCATTACTATAACGTAAAATCTTGAAGTTTCCAACAATAAATAATATTTTCTGAGAAGCTCTCTAAGTTTTATTACTTATAATGAAATTTGTATAGAATAAGCATTCAAGAATACAGCATTCGAACCTCGGATTTACTTAAAAAGAAAAATTGACTGTGTGCTTAAAAAACCGGGCGAGCGTAATCAATTGTGCACAGGATGTATTCAAAATATTTATGGTTGGCATATTTCATATAGATATGGTTTACAATGTCGCTCGGACGTACGCGCGGAATAAAATACGTCATCACTGCCATTCGCTGATACAGCCAGAAATCCGGTCATGTGTAAACTTTACACCAAAAACGGTTAGTAAGCGCTTTTCTTCCCAAATGTTTTTTTACAGGTTGACACTGATATACACATATATATGTATATATATATATATATATATATATATATATATATATATGTGTGTATATATAAAAGCTCCTTTGAGCTTTTAGGTATTTAGAGCAGAATGTAGCTTTCGTAAGGCAACTCAAAGAACTTTTATTAACTTTTCCTCGCAGAGTTTGTTATACCTCACCACGACCGGCTTTTGCAGCTATTACTTACTAGAGTCTTACAAGTTATATTTATTCAGCTTTAATTGAATTAACACTTAAGTATAACATAATTATTACTAAACATAAGCTAAAATATATTACATTTTTTTGATACATCATCGAATCACTATTAACCATATTTCTGTCATACTTGCTGATTGACAGATAACTAGCAAGTGGATATTCAATTAATCGGCACTAGCACCGTACGTAGTATCCAATGTATTCAATCATACTTTATAATAAACTAAACTTTATGCAATCATTTTACTTTTGATATTTCATAAAAAATACCAAATAATTCCGAACAATCAACGTATTATTTCAAACCAGTTACGCCATTGAAAAATTATTAACTTCGTTTAACTTATTACTTACCTTGCTAGTGTTAACAACAATTTTACGACCGTTTACTACGATTTCTTAGTTTATGAGTCTACTACAACTCGCGGAAATTATTGGAAAAACTCATAATAGTGAACCGGGTGAAAGCAATCACCTTGAGGGCAGGAACAATTTCCTTTTGTCAAGTTTCGCAGTGAGCAGAGATGTGATTTCACGCTACGTTTACGACACATATCAGTACAGCTGTGCTTTAACAAACTTGACGAGTAATATAGGACGATATTAACTTCATGTCCCGTCACAGTGTGCTGTGAATGCGTTCATTAGCCCGTAGGCAAAAGTTTAGCTGGTCATCAGTGAACATAAAATGTTACAATTTGTAGAAAACGTGATGTGAATAGCGGCCAGTTTGATGATAAAATTTCCATGTTCCAAATATGAATATGTAGGTAATATATAAATAAATATAATATCTTCGTATTTCAACGAGCTCAGTTCACGCGGCAAGCTGTGTCCTGTACCAACTTAAAGTTCTAGGCGATAGGTATTCCTACTGTTTTGAGTTACAACTTGCTTGTGTCTTTTGGATGGTATAACCATCGGTTAATGTTCGCTGGAAATAAAAGAAATTGTATTACAAATTGTCTAATTATTAACTTATATTTCATTTGCAAATGCTTATGTCAGAAGTGCATAAAAGTCATAGATGAAAGATCTTTATAATTAATTACAATTTTTTGCCTGTAACCAACATATTTTCAAAGGAAGTCCTCATTAAGTAGGAAGTCCCGCATTGTTACTCAAAATTAGGTTTTAGCAATCTACATTCTCCAAATTGCAGATAATTAAGCGCATGTAACTGCACACGAGAAAACAAACATTTCCGAGGAAGATGTTTACGCTGACTTCTATACTATTAGATTAGGTTCTACGGCGTAGTATAACGTAGATAACATTCGTGGTATTTATAAATGTCGGAGAGCTTTGAGATATTACGTGTAACTAAAAAAATGTATGAGATATTGAATAAAAACAGAATAAGTTTACAAGCACATTCTTAAGTCCCGTAAGACTAATGTCTCAGCCTGAAGTTGGCGAGGACGAAAAAGTAGGTTTAAATCCTGACGTAACAATGCGTTTTTCGAACTTCTTACAAATAGCTGCTGGACACTAAAATAATGTTATGTTGAAGAAAGTTGTGCCTTATACGTTCGGCTTGGCTTCTTAAACTTGGATATAAAAATAAAAATTACACTGTTTATTAAATACTGTACTGGGTTATGTGAATGAACAAATTTGTTCTGAATGGGTTCCACTTTAACATTTTAATCGCCACCGCGGTTAGTAATGACAATTCAGTATATTCTAAAATTAGGTATAATAAAATTGAAATCCTTTAAAGAATTGAATTTCAATTGAGTTAAAAGGGAAACGACAACACTTGTTTCATACTGACTTTAAATGCGAATGTAGGGGATCACAAGTGTTAGTTTGATGAAGTGGACATTTCGCTAAACGGTTGTTTATTTGTATTGTCCTTTGTCGCAAAAACGTGCTGGTTGCAAACGGCTTTGTTTACTTTTCCTGTGGCGGTTCAAATGGATGTTAACGCGTCTGTTTATTTCACATAATTTAACACGCCGGACTACAATTCAATTGTTTGTATTAGAACGTTACAATCCCCCTGGCTAGGCCGATCCTGTGACAATCGTCTTTACCTATAAACATACAGTAGTGTATACATAGCATGACACCTACCGTTCTATAATTTACTTGAAAATATCGAATGTTACATTAGTTTCCATGTTATGCTTAAACTAATTAAATATGTAAACTTAATGCTAGTATTAGGCAAACAAATGTGGTCAATTAACGTGGGAATTATACATCCACGTAATGCCGATTGTAATTTGTGGGAATCGAAGCTGCCCCTAATCCGGTTACATCATTTAACGAAAACATAGATGCCAAATTATATAACCAAAAATTTTCAAATTGCCAACTTCGGAATATTCTGTTATGATCAAACAGAATAAAAGATGTAACTTCACAACAGATAGCAATAAAATCCGCTTCAAATATACTAAAAGCAGTAAAATCGAGACGTGCACTTTTATAAACCGAAATCATGGTGCTCGTCTTAGTCCGCATTTCTAACTGTGCGATACTCAAGTCGACATCCTCGAGAGCTCTCGGTTCAAGCACAAGCCAAACAGACGGCAAAACGTGGCTAACAATTTCTCATATATTTATACCAAATAATATCTATATCTAGCGGTAAATATCTTCTTATTAGCTCCATTATGTGTTGTTACTTAAATTATGATAATGTTCTTTATGGTTGTTTAATATATATCTAAGATTACAGCTCTTAAATGTCAAATACTATCCACATTAGAAAACTCAGTGAAAGGCTTTCAGATAAATAAGTAAAAGCTTTTAGTTACACAGATGTATTTTCCTTAATTTTAACTAAAATTCCCGCCAGAGACTTGCATTCAAGAGGTTAACTCGATTTTACTGCAAACGTTACTAACATTTCCACTGCTTAGAGACGAATCAAAGGATTTACTCAACGAAAAATGTAAAAAAATCTATTGCAACGCTGAAGATTCATAAATCTACGAGCGAATAAAGTTCGTGATCATCGAAGCGTATTAACATGTCCCCGGTGACTGTTACCTTTTGTTCCGCAGGTTTTACCTACTGTATTCATATTTTAACTTCGCAAGCGTAGTTGATAAAAGAAAATTTTATAAATATTACACTTACAAAAATGTAAAATGTAATGTTGTGATGTTGTGAATAAAATAAATATATTTTTATTTTTGGCGATATTGCAGCTTTATTTAATTAGTACAGTACGTGACGCAAGAAGCGTTTTTAAAAAAAATGAATTGAGAAAAATGCATTAATATTAAGTAGAATTTACAATGTTCTTTCTTTTATGAGATAAATGTTTTTATCTTTATAGTACACTAACTTTTGCTCACGGCTTTGTTCGCGTGAAAAAGTTTTCGAAGATAAAAGTCCGGAGATAAATTTTCCCGAAAACAAAAGTAGCCTATGTCCTTCCTAGGGTCCCAAAGTATTTTCATACCAAATATCATCGAAATCTGTTGGGTAGTTTTTAAGTTTAACGCGTTCAAACAGGCAGACAGATGCAGCGGGGGACTTTGTTTTAAAACATATTTTTTAGAACTTTTTAAGAGGAACAATTTCGTCATATATGTTTTTTGCGTAAATTCAACCGTTTACACAGCGAACGAACAGGAGCTCTCAAAGGAATGAATTTTCCCCGTTTGCAACATTTTTTATTGATGCTTCGCTCCTATTGGTCATAGCGGGATGTTAGACTATAAGCCTTTCTCGATAAATATTTTAGTGTTAGGTAGCCAGTTTAGGGCTATTCAACAGTAAAATACTTGTTGAGTTCGAACTAGTAGTTCCTGAAAAGTATAGTTAGTATACATATGGTTGTTATTATTCTATTACTATTAATAACACAGGCTGACTGAGCGAAAGCGCATGATTTAACTGGTGGCTCTATAATTACAATATTTTTTGGAAATTCATACCACAGAGGTGTTACATCTCATGCTTCATAGACCCTTGTATGAGTTAAACCATCTTTTGTGGTCCTCATTCGTTTGCTTTATGCATCAGTACAAAAATTAAGACATAAGTAACACGAAAGTAATACATACAAATCATATGTCGACATCAATATATAATAACTCAATAAATATGGGTCTTACGGTCAGAGTAATTTAAAAACAATATTGTTTAATAAGTAGGGTATCTGTCCACTGTACCGGAAGTTATATTCGTAGTCAGACTTACACAAGAATTTTTCGCACGACTGATGCGAAATATAACAGAACCCTCTCGTTTGTGAGGCCGGAACATGCAATTTCGCTTCCACTTTTCACACTTAGGCTGATTAGAACAATGAAACAAAGAAAAGCAAAAAATGTATGATAGACGATGGAAAAGAGAAATTACCAATGCATTGCCATTGTTTAAAGAATTCTTCTTACGGATTTAAATTAATTTCAATTTATTAAGTATAGGAAGTGGAAGACCTTCATATAAAAGTCTTACCTGAGCACTTAAATGTTACATCGGAATTATATACCTCCTCACTCAATATTTTTATTTTCAACATTTTCTCAAACACTGATTAAAACATTAAGGAAAACCATTTTAAAGATAGAAAAACAAATAGAAGAACAAAAAAGAATTCCTATTAAACTCTTCCACGAAGGTGAAAATATTTCAGTGCAAAAAACTGTCATTAAACTCATTTGGAACTAATTATAAGACTGGCGGCGTGGTGCGACGATTAGATGCGGCCATTTGATAGCTATCAGGCCCACCCCGTAGCCTCCTAAGTTGGGGTAATTACAGAAACCTTCCGTCATTCTCGCAAGTTGTAAGTTGTGTTGCTCCTGTATATATCAAATTATTTACATAAATATAGTCCCAGTCGTAAATATTTATACATACCAGTATTTGCATAGAGACGTAACGTTCGAGCAAGCTTTAAGCTTAGGATGTCTTTTATTGGAATCCAAAGATACCTACATCTCGGCAGTCGGTACATTGCAATGTCACAGGTAAAATATAGATTTTTATTGATAAAATAATAAATATAACCTTGCTGTATCCTCTATATTAAAATACAGTAACCTAACTATAGTTAAAAGCTTACCGAAATAATATACCTACAGTTCATATTGTGATAAGAGAGTGCGAACAAAAAACGGTACGTGACCAAACATAAAGCCTGAACACAGCAATGCGCACAATTCCACAAAATATTTCTCTACACCTATACCTGCATGTAGCCGGAAGTTTTCTCGTATAACCTCGATGCGAACCTCTCCAGATAGCTGATGTTGCATCGCTTTGTACAGTATTTGAAGCGTGCTATTCAGACTCTGCACATTCGCTTTGACCGTTCAAGGCTTATGAGGCAATTCATTCGGCGCCTACTAATTTATTTATAGTATACCGTTATATTACAACGTTACAATTATACAACATACTATTATGTAAGTTAAAACGCAATAAACACAAAGTAAACACAGTTGCTTGTACCTACCTCGTCATCGTTTTAATAAAATTATAAAATATTTTGATAATATTAAAAAGCCATTGTTGAAGCGCTTCACCTTGAAAATGAAAATTATTACATCCAGGAAGGCAGCGTGCAATAACAGAAGCGATAAATTTAATATCGGAAGCGCGGCGCGACGCGACGCCGGGCC
Source organism: Manduca sexta (assembly GCF_014839805.1). Classification (NCBI taxonomy): domain Eukaryota; kingdom Metazoa; phylum Arthropoda; class Insecta; order Lepidoptera; family Sphingidae; genus Manduca; species Manduca sexta. The sequence goes on from NC_051134.1 coordinate 882,169, forward strand.
TCGACGGCGCACCCCGACTCACCTAACGAGCATGCACCGCGCCAGTCAAGAGTCATTACATTTGTACATCAGATCCATCAATTTAAAGTGATTTTATTTAACAACTATACGAAAATATGAACCCCTTTATACTATGTCAAAGTTCACTTAAAATAAAGCGCAACATTGCAGGATCGTCTCCTCGGTAGAAATTGACAAGGCTAAATCGAAACAAACAATTTATCTACCTTCAACCTTTATTTAAACACTAATTTTGTTATAATGATAGGTAACATTTAAAAATGCAAAAAGTCTTAGAAAAAATATTGCCGGCGCTGTTGATTGTTAAAGGGTTTTGTTATAGGACTAGGTACCCTTTAAGACTATTATAATCAAACCCTTCTTACTGTCATTCGTATCCCGTAATTGCTAAGGCGATTAATGGCAATCTAACAGTCATTGCCTTCCTGACTCGTTATTTCCTAACTGCTTCGTTCAGTTTCCTGTTTGAAATTTTCAAGTCTTCTTGCAAGGCGATTTAAGATGACTCTCCACAACAAATAGTACATACAGTAAAACGAAATGCTCGGTATTTCAATACTATCCAAGAGTAGTTCGAATTACTTCAAAGTTTATTGCACTCCACAATCATTTTATACATAAGATGTTACATTTTAATACACGTGACATAATCGTGGACCCTGTCGGGCATGGCAAAGTTTCAAGAGAGAAAGGGTATCAACATAGGCGTAGCTTTAAGGATCTAAAAAAAGCTGTATTCTCACAGGGTCCCCGCGGGTCTTTCATTATATTCAGCGAGATTTTTTTTACTCCCGCCAGCTGCTCTGCCTAGAGGAAATTCATAGTTACTCCAAAGGATATTTTTCTGTTCCACGACTTGACATCTTCAATAGCTGCAGACGGAATTTAATAAAACCTGAAGATCCTCAACCAAAAATACACATTTTGTGACCAAAAACTGCTATGTAACTGTCTCAGCATCAATCTTTTCCATTCTGTTTATAATGCAATGCCGTCAAGTTTATTCAATAAAACATGAATACTTTTTATTAATGAGTACGGATTGCAGTATTCGATTACCGCAACCAAAACATTGGCCCGTGGCGCCCATTGAACACCAAAAACAGTTCAATGGATGTGCATCGGAAATATCCAGTGGATATTATCCATTCATATCGACAATGTTTTATTTGTATATTTATACAAACTTTATTGTATTAGTAGCTAGTTTATTGTACTTAAACACTTTTTGGAAGACGATCAGTTGGTGTCCAATGGAAGTAATAGAAAATTTGTAAAGTCCGAACTCTGCGTATAGATACCTAGTTAAGATCCAAATAAATAAATATATTCTATTAACTCTTTCTGTGTCCGTCGAGTAAAAAAATATATCTTTGTCTTCGATGCCATACGTCTGCGGAGCGCGTAAATGCCTCCTCACTCGAGTAAACACTGAACATTGAACAGTTTGAACACTAGTTCTATACAAGCTGCACGCCACAAAGCACAAAGCTCAATACCACACCGATATGCCCCACTAAATGCCCTTCCATTAAGAATTTGTGGTTCAATACAAAATGTAACTTGGAGTAGTCAAAAAACTAAGATAGTATTACATTTGGTATTATACCAAATTTAATACTTCTATGTAGATAGGCAACTGAGTTTCCGTTTCCCATTTTACTCAACAAAGTGCATACAAAGCTCCTTTTTTCTCGTTCCAGTAAAATCGATTATCAATCCAATGGCAGGACGAGTGCATATTCTCGTAGCGGTACCCCTGCTAAACCTTTAACTAATCAGTGCATTTCTCACCTTCTCTTTAAATTCTTTTCAAAAGAGATAGGCAATCGATCTAAATCTATTTCGCACAAAGGAATTCTTTTTACATTAACTGTGCTCTTTCTCTGATTTTTCTTGGATAGCTTGTGCACCTCGCCAAGTTGGGTAGGTAATCATTAGCAGAGTCAAAGCACGTTGAAATAACAAATAAAAAATGTTGCCGTATTTTATACCGACATGCTGTATCCTTAAATTGTCTATGCTTTTAAGCAGTGTATTGTCTGCCATAGAAAATTTATGAAGGAGCAAGTTTAATATCTCATAACAGCAGGCGCCCGCTGAACGATGCAGTTTGTGGAAAACTACTTTGGTCTGATAAAATTGTTTAGCATAAACATCATTTATTATGGGTATAAAAAAATAGATTAATAGATCCTAGTTAGCACAAAAATATCGCAAACTGGCGAAGAATAGAAAGGGTTACATTAGTATATTCTAGAACAAACAATGTCTCACTAATTTCATATCATTGCATTCAGATGCCAAAATTCTATCACCCCTGAGAAATAAATAAATAAAAAAAAAACATTCAAAGGCGCATATTAACGTAAGCGTATTACCGTACCTTTTCTATGACGGCACTAATGGCAAGCTCAGAAATTCACAGCAATAGAAGGTTATCTTATTGCGTCAGGATTATACTTAATACCAACGTAGACATTACCCGCCATTTTACTGTACTATGTATAGACAACATCAGACTACAGATTTTCTAAAATGATAATGTCATGTAATTTTATAAAAATATCGCAATGAGCCTCGTTTATTTATTTTAATCATCGTGTCATTATCAGATATGTATACATTGCATAATTTTTAAAACTTTCTTAACTTTTCAAACTTAAAACCATCATAGTAACATGAACAATATTCCTGTAGCTACCTATAATAGATATACATATCTATCTATGCATAGTATAAAACAAAGTCCCCAAAAGCTGTCTGTATATGATCGATTTTCTCAGAATCTACTGAACGATTTTTATGAAACTTGGTATGGAGATAGTTTAAGACCTATTTCCTATACCGGGAAAATTTATAGCAGGACTTTTATCCCGGAAAACTCCTTTACACGGACGAAGCCGCGAGTAAAAGCTATTAATTATAAACATATACAATAACTAATAATTATAATTATTAGCCGGATACGTAGAAATGTCCTTTGACTAGTGGGCTGAAACAGAATAAGTAATCTATTTCTACTGACAAGAATATTAATATTGATGAGCAATGACTTAATGAGCGGTGATAGCCTAGTTGGGTGTGGAACGGACTGCCAAGACGAATGTTCGCAGGTTCAAATCTCAAGGGCACACACCTCTGACTTATCTAAAATCATGTGTGTATTCTTTGTGAATTTATCGTTCGCTTTAACGGTGAAGGAAAACATCGTGAGGAAACCTGCACATCTGAGAAGTTCTCTATAGGAATTTCGAAGGTGTGTGAAGTCTACGAATCCTCACTAGGCCAGCGTGGTGGACTAAGGCCTAATCCCTCTCAGTAGTAGAGGAGGCCCGTGCTCAGCAGTGGGCAAGTATATAATACAGAGCTGATATTATTATTATTATATTGACTTAATATAATATTAATAGCCGGAAAAGCACATATGTCAAGCAATCCTAATTGAAGCCTCTCCTACTTAGAAGCACTCGTGTTAACTCAAGCTGAAGTTCGACTTGCTCCCTAAGTAGGTTACGCAGACTTTAAGCTCATTGCATATTTTTCACTCGTGAATAGAACGTCAAGTTAAAGTTTTCGCTAAATTCAACAGCGAAAACTTACTCAAAAGGATTATAGTCATAATCAACATCACAATAAAAATTAATTTTATAGTAAGTACGTAAAAATGTTTTAGTGAAATTATAATAGTTTAGTACGAATATTCTGAAATTGCGATTTCTGTAGAAAATATACAAAATTATAGAAACTTTAAACGTAAAGTTTGTGGTTTTAAAACGTAAAACTTCAACCCATGTATATTATAATGCTCTGATTCCTACGTATCAAACAAACAGCAAGTGAAAATTACCTAAAAGCAACAACTGAAACTATGGGAATGCACAAAACTTTCTCACATGAAGATATTATGCAGCGAGTTTGGAGTTGAGAATAAATGAACAAACTTGAAACGTGATGTTGGCACAATGTTGGCGAGGACGTACCATTCAACCGCGTCATAATAAATAATGGAAATTTAGTTACTCGAGGCTCGCACTAGACGCACAGTTTCAGCAATTCATGGATTTAATAAGCGTTCCTGCCTTCATGGTACTGAATAGCATTATGAGGCCGAGCGGGCGTTAGTATGCTTATAACTGAACACGATATTGACATCGTTGTTCTTAATATCTAAGAACACTGGTAATGCGCAGAAAGTACATTTGAGGATAACGAGGGACAGAATTATTAATATGTGGCTTAATTATTCCAATTTCACTTTTTCCCTGCAATTAGAAGAATAAAGTGAGACTTATATAATAATTACGTGTCATTGGCATTAATGGGGATCTGCTCCGATGGTTCTTGTCTTATATAGATAATAGGACTCAAGCCGTTGTAATAAAAAAATACGTCTCTAGTTGGGTGCATATACCTAGAGGTGTTCCCCAAGGTTCGCTACTCGGCCCTCTACTATTTTTAATTTTCATAAATGACATTTCGGATTGCTTTCATAACAGCCGGATACTTTGCTTTGCAGATGACCTAAGAATATTTAGTTCTATTCGATCAAACGACGACGTTGTTAAATTTCAAGCTGATTTATCAAGGCTAGATAGATACTGCAATCACAATATGCTGGACTTAAATGCATCAAAATGTGTGGCAATAACCTTTTCCAGAAAAAAGTCAATTATAACATCGGTGTACTCATTAAAAAATCAGGTTCTTAATAGAGTGAACGCTATTAAGGATCTTGGAGTAAGTCATGACCCTAAACTTCTATTCGATAGTCACATTGAATCTATTATTGCAAAAGCCTCAAGAGCCTTGGGTTTCATACTGAGAAGCTCAACTGACTTTAATCGTGCCAAAACATTAAAAATATTATATTGCACATATGTTCGGAATAATCTTGAGTACGCTTCCCAAGTATGGAATCCGAGATACGAGAAGTATACTGCTAGAATTGAACGCATACAAGCAAAATTCTTAAAATACCTTTGCTTCCGCCTGAGATTCAGGAGCTCGGACTACGACTATACAAGTCTATGAAAAAATTCCATTTTTTGGCACTCTCTAAGAGACGTGAAATTGCGGCCTTACTGTTCCTTTTAAAGATCGCGTCCCACAGGATTGATTGTCCGGAATTATTAAGTAAAATTCATATTAATGTACCCCTTAAATCAACTCGATCGAGTGCCCCGTTCTATCTTCCTGTGGCAGGGACTAATTATAGACAGAACGCCTTTTTGTGGCGAGCAAGTGATAACTTTAATGAGCTGAGCAAGCGCATGAATATTGGTATTTTTTGTACTAATATCAATGCAACTAGGCAACATTTAAGCAGAGACTTCTTTTCTACAGGAGACAACAAACCTTTATGAACGTGGCTATTGTTTATAAATTATTTTCTTTTCTTTTTTAATATTTTAATATTTATAACTGTTATTATACTAGCGGGATGTAACTGCTCACATTTAAATATATTTAATACGTAGTTTTAGTCGTGGGAAATTATTATTGAAGCCTCAATTATTAATCTTTAGTTATAAAGCTATTATCTGTTGCTTTCCCTAAGATATAATAAATAAATAAATATAAAAAAATCTTGCTTTACTTTTTGAATTGTTGATCCATGGTAATTCAATTGTGTAATGGTATATATAGCAGTCATATACCCACAAATCCAGCTGAACTGTTTTGTAAGAACCTAACATTTTATTGCAAACTCAATTTTACTTATTTACGGACCCATAGCCGGCATATCACTCTTAATTTTAGTAGCTAACAAGGTACCTAATTACAATACAGTTCTACTGTTACCTGGAAATACAAGATTGCAATAAACAGCAATCAATGGTTATCACTTAAGGGAGCGCATCGCGACTGACGGTATTATGAGCTCTAAATTGTGGTCACGTTTTCGCCGCGAACAAATGCTGTTTCCGATGTGACCTCAAAACGATGTTTTGTGCTTGAAATATTTTTTTAAAGACCTACATATATTTGTAGTACACTGTTTTTCCATTTGTGAATTTTTAAATAAGCACCACATGTAAGCATAGTACGTAGATACATTTATAAGAATTTAACAAGACTTGAAATTTATATTAAAATATAGTTTCTTATAACTTTATTTTGTTATTAGGCAGGTCTGATGTTGAGATTATTCATGGAAAATTATAACTTTGTTAGCACGCGTAGGTATTCGGCACGTCGGGCTTTAATTATGCGATTAAGGAACCTTTCCGTGTTTGCATTTTCAATCGTTTTGTACACTACACACTTGTCGTATAGAGAATGCAGCTACATATCGGCGAATGATTGTCCTACGCTGTAAATAAAGTACTATTTGCTATATAGGTTTATAATATTTTTTTTTCCTATTAAAGGTAAAAAGATGACAGAGCCGTATAAACGCAGTTTATTTTATATCCAGTCCGCTGCGTCGTCGCTAACAAAAGTATGTTCCGTTTTTAAATAAATATGTCGAATAGATGCAACTCAGTTTCGCTCTGGAGCGCAGTATTACCTGAGAGGCTGTCAAATTAAAGTCAGTATATCACAGTAAACGGTATTTAATAAATCCATATTAAGTACTGCAACTGCTAAAATAATACCTTAAGTCATAATATTTGACTGATTGTGGGCTGAATTTTGTATATTCAACTGCATCGACTTAGCTGAGAACCAGCTTTTAAATGACAGCTTAAACTTGTCAACTTGAGATTTCACTCAAACATGAGATTAAGTTAATAATTCGGTCACAAGAGTTTTGCACAAGTGGCCAATATAAAGGTGACTAAGTATTCCCTGGCGATTGTGGCAACCTCTGCTACACGAAACTTGGACAGAGAAGTTTGTTTTGCAAGTTAGACACCAATACACGTTTTGTTTTATATCTGTTATCGATTGTGGAACCAATAACTTGTAGAAGAGGCGTGACACATGAAATACATTATAGAAATAGAAATTAAAAATGATCCATACCTTTTATGGATGTTAAAATGATGTGACGAAAATGTTATGTAGAAAATACATAGAAATAAGTAGCAACGTATCAAACAATTTAAAGATTTATCAGGAGTGGATTCAGTTGCTTTTAGGTCATCGAAACAACGAAACGGCGAGCAAAAAATAATTCATCACCGCCTATGATAACAATATATAAATGAAATTCTCTGATTGATGATTTTAATAAATCGGATGATGGATCCAACCGATTTATTAAAACTACTATTTTATCCAATTACGTCACAAAACGTTTAGTGAATAAACAACAAAATAATCGTGTGTAATTCGACAGTACTTTGAGGTATTAAGTAATTGATAACTCGATTGATAGCAATCCTTTCATGTTATTGATGTAAACGAACAAAATAAACAAAAATAAAACGCGATCATATTCATTTATTAGTACAATGTTCAATAAAATACATCTACTAAAGCAGTAGTAATTAAAAGCTCACAATACAATATCCACAAATATTGGCCGACGTCAAGCACCGACCCACGGGAAACACAAACACTCTTGAGATTACCTTATCTTGATTTTTAGTTGTTCTCTTCAACGTCCTGTGAAAGTATTTACTGTTAGAATGCATATCCACCAGACATGTGCGAGGAAGTGAAGCAGTGCGCTAGTTAAAATCTATTAATAACATTTTTATTTTCCCAGACTAGCGTAACTCCGTTGGAAAAGGACTAATGGAAATTGTTATACCGTTTGAGAGTTTCAATACTGAAGCAAGGTACGATGTATTTTTTTATTTATTAGGCACAGAAACAATGTACAAAGATACTTATTCATCTAATATAGAGTAGGTATGCATAACATTTAATTTTTTTTACACCCATAAAACCCGCGCACAACATTCAAATAGTATCGCAATATTTTAATTAAAATGATAAGGTACATACAAGATATAAATTTTAAAATAGTTTAAAAATTTTTATATTTGTTTTAAAGTGGTAAATACTCTGGTGAAATATATTCAACTCCTTGCAGTGATCATTGTAACAATTACACATACGACGTAACGGACTATTATGTACTACATTCATCGTAGCTGCAGGTAGGTACTGAAAACAAGTGTTGTCTACGGTTAGATCTGCTAGTGGCTCTGAGACACCTAAACGTGGTGTCCAATTTCGTATTTATAATTTCATATAATGTCACAAGATCGTATAGTTTCCGTCTCCACTCTAATGTATCTAGTTTAAATTCATGTAATCTATCTTGATAACTAAGAAGCTTCAAACCAAATCTTGCACTAACTGTTTGAGAAAACGTTTTTAACGATGTAACTAAGATATGTATCTTAGCTACATCGCACATATTCAGACACGCACAAACGCATGCACCCACTATTGATAATCGACTTTTGCGGCCTCCAAGTTGTAATTTGCAAAAGACTAACCCCCTTATTCATAGACGTTTTTATCGAAGTACGGAGTAAATCTGTGGCAACAAATCTGTTTCTCAGTGCTGACGACATGGCAGCCTTCGCAGTGCGTAGACATAGGGCCGTTGTGATTAGTTAATATTGAGATACAACAATATTAGTAAATTCTTTCACTTTAGTGAATTCCCAATAGGGTACCGGACTCATTTTTGTTTTTTACTATTATCAAATATTTACATTATATAAATTATAACACAGAAGGAATTATTAAAATCCGGTAAAAAATCAACAAGTTACAAGTCTTTGAATTTCGGCGGAAGGGGTAATTAACAAGAAACAGAAAAGAGACGAAATACCCACATGTGACGTCATCGGGAATTACGCCGCGTGCGAAAAAAAGAGATGAAGCGATATCCCCACATCGCACCCACTTCTGCACATTAAAATATTTTAAATATCAAATACTCGCTCATTTTTTAACCAATTTTTATGCAGTTTTCACAGGAGTGCTTCATTTTCGTATTATTAACCATTACATATAGAATAATATACAAAATCAAGCTTAGGTCGGTCCCCTATTCTGTGAATGATATCAGGTGTTATTTTGAAATATCCTTACCGTTGGATCGCAGTCGGCACAATGCCACGAGTAGCCACGTTTCTTGGGGTTCTTGTTCAGCGGCGGCTCTAAACAGGTGAAATGGTATCTTTTGTAACACTCGTCACATCTGTTAACAATCAGAATATATCATTGCGTATAGAGGGTAGTCGGTGTTAATACAAAGAGAAGATAAATTATGTAGCTATTTAATGTTTATTAATGTATTTTTACCTTTCATATCGAATCACTGAAGAGTTGTAATTAGTAACTTTTGGGTGACTAATTTAAATACACTTCCTCATATTTATAAAACTCACACACACGCACGTACGTATGCACACACATACACTCTCTCTTTTGCCGAACCTGCACAAAAGTTACTGTTCAACAATTAAACCACTAAAACCCAAATTTTCCAGTGATCTTTTTTTACGCGTTCTAATATATTTTTTTGTACGTCTGCCACCTAACAGCTATTTTAGCCTACAATAAATTATATTTTGTCACAAAACTGTGTAATATTTCTTTGTGAATTTAGGTCTTCCTCTAAATAACTGTTCCAAATTAATCCAGTTACAAAAACCACCAGCCACTAAAAACAATATTTTTCCGCTTACATGAAAGCACCACTCTAAAGCACCTGTTTTAGTAGTAATTGTAGTAAGTGGGCAACACTGTTGATGCGTGTGAGGGGTGGTACTCACCGCACGAGGTTGGCGCCGTCGCCGGGCTGCAGACACACGTCGCAGTGCGTCATGGGCGCCAGCGCGGCCGGGCTCGGCTCCGCGCCGCCCGCCACCGAGCGCGCACGCGCCGCGCGGCACCGCTACACCACAACAACACGCTCACTCGCCGCACACAATACAAGGCACAATACAGGTACAGTACAGACCAACTAAACCACATTTGGTATGACATTTATTATATAATTATTTATACAAATCATATTATAAATGCGAAAGTAACTATCAGTCTGGTACGCTTTCAAGGCTAAACTGTTGAACCGATTTTGATGAAATTTTGTACAAACTACGAAGTAGGTAAGCTTAAACCACATGATAGGATAGAGGGAATTTTTTATACTGGAAAAGTAAAGAATAGTATGACTTTAATCTCAGTAAAAGTAAATCACGTGGTCGAAGCCGAATGCGAAACCTAAGTCTTTAAATTCACAAGTCGTATATAGTTTTTCTCACCTAGATAAGAAATCAAATCGTCTGCTTGGTGTTAAATTACGCCTTCTTTTTACAAAGAAACTTTTACTCCTCAGTAAAAAATACTAACGGATGTCAGGCGTAATAAGTGAAAAGTTTAGGTTGTAATAATAATAGTTTAAAAAATTTCATTTTTAACTATCTGTCACATAAGTAAATTAAAAAAAAATACACAATTTCCCATAAAATATGCCGCAAAGAACTTCATAAACATAATAATTTACCTTTGGCTTCGTTGAAACCGGTTCAACTTTTTTATCCTCCTGATTTATGGTAGGCTTGTTGAAAAAGAACTGTCGTTATTTTAAGCACTAACGCACTCGGATACTAAGTATTGATATGAATAACACACATACATATTCATTGTAAATAACAATATTGATTATATTAAATATAATTTTGTTTATGGAATATACTAGATATGAAACCCGGATATAACGACATTGCAGGAACCACGCTATATCCAATAGTCGTTATAGACAATACTCATTTGTTACACAAAACATATTTACCGGGACCTCGCTAGTTAGTCGTTATAACCGGTTTCTACTGAATATTCTAATACTTAATTTTTTTATTATTAATTTAATTCAGATTTTACCGTATTTTATCCCAGATAAAACAATGATGAAGTTATTAAATTGTGAAGGAAGCGTATTAGGAAAGGTGTTGATATTTAAAATGATGAATACTGACCGAGGTAGGTGTTGTGTTTATAGGGTCAGCGGGTACAGCGGGTTGAGGCTCAGCGGGCGGTGGGGTCGGTTTGGCATCTTGTTCCGCTTGCTATGATAACATTATTAAAAGCACACATCTTTATTATTGAAAGCCGTTACTCGCAATACCACACGTTTAATATAAAAAACCGACAATTAGTATTTAGTCGTTTGTTACTAAACATTAGTAGTTACATTGGTGAATTTTTAAAAGGAGTTTTTTAGTGTGTATGGAATAGTTACCTTGGATAGTTTCTTCATAACTGCTGGCGGTGGTCCATCGTTGCTGTCCGTAGGAACGTAGAACATTTGGGTGTCTAACGATCCATCGGGTTTCGGTATTGGTTTGATCTATATAAAAAAAATCAAATAAATATTTTATACTAACAGTTACAAACAATCAATATCATAAAATTTATTAATGAAAATACCTTAATAGTGATTCTCGGATGCGGCGGTTCCGGATTCTCCATATCTTGCGTCTTCTTCTTCCTTTTATGTTTGTGCGATTTCGAAGGCGATCGCAACAAATCTGGCGAATATCGCGACCGATGCTTCTCTTTCCTTCGTTTCCTATTAGCTTTGTATGTAGCGATATCCGACGAAAGGTTCGCTAGCGTACTCTCTATCGAACTTTCGATTGCCTTACTATCTCGCTCTTTAGCTTCGCTCAGGAGAGATGAGAATGATAAGTTTCGCGGTACAAAACTATCTTTTCCTGCAATATTGGTCGATGCATTAGAGTTTTCATTGTGTGAGTCATTAGGGCTATCCACTACGATAGGCGTTATCGACATAAGCGGAGTGTTTGTTAGCGTTGGTGACGTGAAACTGCGTTTATGCAACTTTTTCGCAGAAACGTCGCTTTCACCCGCTGATGCCGAAGCGTGGTCTTTCATTTTAGACTTCTTGATCTTCTTCTCTTTCTTCTGTTTGACTTCGGAACTCTCGTTTCCATCACTGCTGAATTCGAATGGTTTTATTGTGACCTTTATGGGTGAAATGTTTTCCGATGTTGCAATTTTTATTTGTTTTTCCTGTTTGTGTGGTTTATCCGATTTCGAGGGGGGAGAGTGCGGCGTCGATCCTGGGCTGTGGGGTTCTGTAAGGATAGTGCCGTCTTTACTATATCGTATACGCGAACGACGAGGAACTTTCTTCTCAAGAACTTCTGGTTCTGAGTCGGAAGTTTTGTCGCATTCAGAGCATTGCCTGTGAAAACAAACAAAAAGATATTAAAATTTGAAATATCTACAGTGTGAGTAATCTAAAATATAAATAATGATTTTATCTTTATCTAACAATAAATTACAGGAATTCCTTTGAAATTCACGTAGGTACTAAAAATAATGTAACTAACAGCATTATATTTGTACTTTTACCTAAATTTCTATCCTGGCACACGAAAGAACATTTTTTCTAGTTATAATCAGATAATACGCACCATCCATAGAGCTTGCTCTTCTTGGGCGGCCGCTGCAGCGGCGGCTTGAGGCAGTGCAGATGGTAGTGTTGGCGACACGTGTCGCACGTGGCCATGAGGTGCCGCTCGCTGCTGCGCGCGCACGCGGCGCACTCGCGCCCCGACAGCGCGCCCGCCGCGCCCGCCGCGCCCGCCGCGCCCGCCGCGCCCGCCGCCGCTAGCGCACCGCGGATTGTACGATCATATATATTGCGAAAAACTTCCGGCCCCTTAGAATGTCCCAGAAAAACACGACTCCAATTCCAATTTGTTGTAATTGGAAAACACGACTCGTAATTTGATGTCTTTTAATTTTAATCTTTGTGATTTATCGAAAGAACAATGCGTGAGTCGCGTATTAGTCCCTCAATCAATCCCTATTAAACGGACGAAGTCGTGTCGTGCCTTTTTTGCCACATTCTAAGCACACAGATTCATTTACAACTACAGGCAATATTTTAATAACTCTATACACACGGTATTCGCCGGAAGTTCTGCAAGCTTTAAAATTTGCAGAAGTCAGCTTAGAGTGGCTGTTCACTCGGTAAAAATCGCTCGTGGGATATAACTTCTGCAAGTTATCTCGCTAATCCCGAGTTTTTCTTAAAAATAAAATACTATTCGAACGGAAATGCTACGAAAAAACCACAACGAAGTCAGAATAAAAATAACTGCTTGAAATATAAATAAAATTATATATCAAAAAGTACATACATATTAAATATTTCGATTAAACATTAAAGCAAGTATTTGTGAGACAATTGCATCAACACAACTAAACGAAATTTGACTTGAATTTAAATTTTACAATCATTGTAATTTCATACACAAGACTATCATTATTGGCAACAAATATCGTTTCAGTACAACTTCAATTTAGTTGTGTTATCGCAAGTCGCCACACAATCGAGTATATGGCTTACCTTCTAACGAAGTCGACAAGACTTTTCCTTGGCGAGCGTCCGGGTTGTCGCTAAGAGGAAAACCAACGCCCATCTTAAGTGCTGCCGCAGTCGGCACAGACATAGACCTGGTGGCCGACCCTCTATACAATATAGCAATTTTCAAGGTTTTTTTATCGTACCATGGCATGTGCTAAGTAGTAGGAGCGGTATAAGGACTAGACTTTTCTGTATGTATATTTACTAAGATCTCTAGACATTGTATATTTTAATTGTCTGAAAATCTATAGTTCTAGTTTATGGATGCTAAATTGTAGAATTCAATGATATATGGCTGGCTCACTATTACAAAGTCCTATGTTAATTTTATTTATGTTGGAATAATGAAATTACAAATTTTATGTTTGTAAAAATTCATAAAGACAATATTTAACTGTTTTCTCCATTATTGATGTTTCGGAATTATTGGAATTTTAAATGTTTACTAAAAAATACATAGAATCTTGCGGGATATATATTTCAATTAAACAATAATATAACATAGAACCTTGTAATAGTGAGTCAGTGATATTAAAATTGACACATTGAGTGTGAAATATTGTCCGTTATAAGTTTGGGGCTGATTCAATATCTTCTTTCAAATATTGAACCTCAGACCAATCATTATAAATAGAACATGTTGCAACACAAATTATTTTTATTAACTTTCTTTTTATTACTCTATTGTGAATCCGGATTGAAATTTATAATACCTTATAATCCAATCAATAACTTTTATCGAACATAAGCTAGCCATTGGCTAGTAAATTTCTATTCACCGCTCCACCACTTAGCAATTATTTTTACAGAACTCACATTCTGTATAGTACCTAATACCTATTTAGTAGAATTTTGTGAAATAAGCAATATTTCCCACCATTATATCTTCATCTACCTTCTAGTAATAATAGCCATGTATTGTATACTGTTATTTGCTGGTGGTAGGATATATATTTTATATCCGCCCGGATAGCGGTCACCGTACCCAAGGTGTTAAAACCCACCAAACTTAAGGGTGTCACGTAACGGGATCAGCCTGGGTATATTCGGTTCCAAAAAGCCGGCATACTTCGACTGCTGAGGGGTAATCGTCACTCGTCAGTGGACATACTATTGGACCCCACTTCACTTACCATCAGATGCATTGGGGTTACTGACGTAATCGTATAAAAAAAAAGTATTCCATAGCACGAGCCTCCTCTAGGACTAAAATGGATTAAGCCTTAGTCCATAACATTGGTATAGTGCACATTGGCAGACTTCAGATACTCTCAAAATTCTTCATACACCATATTGTATATAAACTCACCGTCTCTGCAATTGCTGAGGCGTCACTTTGGGCGTGGAGCGAGGGATTTCCGGCGGTAATAGCGGTTTATCTTCCAAAACTGGCGGTATTGTCCTCTTCGGGGATAGTGCAATGATTACATCGTATATCTTCTTTAAAGCTTCTCGTGTTGAAGTCAGCTCGGCTAACGTGTCGTTGTTTTCTTTTGATGCCTAAGTCATATTGTAGAGTATGGTACATTATTAAGCAATCATAATATGGTTGTGCTTGCTTAATAGAAATTATATGAAACGATGAAATTAACTGGTCTAAACTCATTCATTTATATCCCAAAGGGCAGACACAGTTGCCACTAACTCATGTTTATTATATAGCGGATAAAAAAGTCATATTGTAGAGTATGGTACATTATTAAGCAATCATAATATGGTTGTGCTTGCTTAATAGAAATTATATGAAACGATGAAATTAACTGGTCTAAACTCATTCATTTATATCCCAAAGGGCAGACACAGTTGCCACTAACTCATGTTTATTATATAGCGGATAAAACTACATTACAAACTACACAACCAACCTTACTAAATCAGTTTACAACGATTTTAAATACAATATTAACGAAATTTTTATCACTCACCACGTCGTAGTCAGATCTTAACTTATCATCGTCGGCTAACAAAGTTTCATTCTCTTTTGTAAGCCGTTCTAGTGACTTGCGCAGAGACGTGACGCGCGTGTTCCGCTCCAAGTAGTAACCGACGAATTCTACCGAAAACGCCGGCGGAACGTGCCAACGACGAGACACATCTTTTAGAGCCGTTATCTGTGGACATTTTTTTAATATTAGTTTTGATTCATACATTCTAAATTGCCTTTCCGGACGGTCAACGTGTTTCAGCAACTCTTCCGCAATAAGCACCGATCTTATAGCCATATCCTGTACAGAATCTACTAACCGAGTAGTGACGTGTTTTTAATCGCAAAACAAAAAGAATATTGCCCTTGTTATTGGCCCTAGGTCAAAAATCTCAGCATTAATATATCATTAAATAATCTTAAAATAACAATGAAATGATTCTTTGTTTAATATCTTACTTGTGCATCTTGAAATTCCAGTGCATGAGTGTCAATGCCCATGCATTCAGCTTTGCGTTGAAACTTCCTCATAGCCGACGCACTGCTGTACAACATCCTTGCCATTTTCTGAGTTGGGACTAAAGAAAAATCATATATTTAACATGTAATATTAATCATCAAAATCATAATTAATCGAATCATTATTACCCCATGGTGGATTCCTATTTTCTTTCTGCTGTAAATATTTTCGTCTGTATTTCACAAGTTTACGTTGGATCCTAAGTTTTTCTTCTGTACTGAGATTATTCTGTAGCTCCAACTTCCTACAAAATAATAAAAATTATTTAAAACAAATTAATTACAACTTGAATTAACACAATAAAATAAATCTTATACCTTTTTTCAGTTCTTAACTGCAAAGCCAGCCAATTTCTCTTACGCTTTTTAACAAGAGCTTTATCGGAATGGAGACGACAGTGAGCGTAGAACGGATCTGCTTGTTCGGCTTCTTCTGTATGTGCTTCCGCCAACAGACCTTCCCGTTGCCCGCTAAAACATATCAGAACCAACACTTGTAATGTCATGTCTTATTTATTCAATTTCTAAAATAATCTCAGAAAAGTCAGAACACATAAACTATTAATCCAGATTTTTTTCTTTAGGTGAATAGGCGTCGCTAGTAAAGGCCAAGGGTGGGCGTTGCCCATGCTAAAGGTAACCTCGCGCTTATATGATGGGTTCTTTTTCTTCCACGTCGGAAATCGGAGAGCTTATTTTTGCTCCCGCTTGCTGCAAATAGTATTTAAACTCTAACCCCCTTATTCATAAACGTTATTTATCTAAGAACGGAGCATTGCTGTGATAACAAGTCTGTTTCTGTGTTTGTGTTGAATGAGGTTTAAGAGACTATATAAATTACCAAGTGACATGGAAGAATGTCTTGCACATGCCGGCGTCGCAGCCGACGCAGACGCCGGTGCGCGCCAGCGTGGCGTCCTCGCACAGCGCGCACGACCGCGCGCCCCACCGCGAGTACGCCATCTCGAACAGCGTCACGCCCGACAGCCGCTCCACCTGGACAAATAAATATGTATTTCTTTTTCATCTATACTATATTACTACTATTTATATAAATAAAGCTGAAGAGTTTGTTTGTTTGAACGCGCTAATCTCAGGAACTACCAGTCCAAATTGAAAAATTCTTTTTGCGTTGGATAGCCCTTTGTTCGTGGAGTGCTAAAGGCTATATATCATCACGCTATACCCAATAGGAGCGGGGCAGTAATGGCTAATCTCAGGAACTACCGGTCCAAACTGAAAAATTCTTTTGTGTTGGATAGCCCTTTGTTCGTGGAGTGCTATAGGCTATATATCATCACGCTATGACCAATAGGAGCGGAGCAGTAATGACTAATCTCAGGAACTACCG
This sequence comes from Manduca sexta, assembly GCF_014839805.1. Classification (NCBI taxonomy): domain Eukaryota; kingdom Metazoa; phylum Arthropoda; class Insecta; order Lepidoptera; family Sphingidae; genus Manduca; species Manduca sexta. The sequence goes on from NC_051134.1 coordinate 899,305, forward strand.
GTTCGAACGGAAAAAATATTTTTGTGTTGGATAGTTCTTTGTTCGTGGAGTACTATGGGGTATATATCATCACGCTATGACCAATAGGAGCGGAGCAGTAATGGCTAATCTCAGGAACTATCAGATCGAACAGAAAAAAATATTTTTGTGTTGGATAGCACTTTGTTCCTGGAGTGCTATAGGCTATATATTATCACGCTATGACTAATAGGAGCGGAGCAGTAATGACTAATCTCAGGAACTACCGGTTCGAACGGAAAAAATATTTTTGTGTTGGATAGTTCTTTGTTCGTGGAGTACTATGGGGTATATATCATCACGCTATGACCAATAGGAGCGGAGCAGTAATGGCTAATCTCAGGAACTATCAGATCGAACAGAAAAAAAAAATTTTGTGTTGGATAGCACTTTGTTCCTGGAGTGCTATAGGCTATATATTATCACGCTATGACTAATAGGAGCGGAGCAGTAATGGCTAATCTCAGGAACTACCGTGTTTGAACTGAAAAAATCTTTTTGTGTTGGATAGCCCTTTGTTCCTGGAGTGCTATAGGCTATATATCATCACGCTATGACCAATCGGAGCGGAGCAGTAATGAAACATGTTGCAAAAACGGGGAAAAATTATTAGTTTTGAGAGCTTCCGTTGCGTGCGCTGCGTAAACGGTTAAAGTTATGCAACAATGATGTATGACGGGATTATTCCTCTTAAAAAGTTCTAAAAAATATATTATAAAAACAAAGTCCCCCCGCTGCATCTGTCTGCCTGAACGTGTTAAACTCAAAAACTACCCAACGTATTAAGATGAAATTTGGTATGGAGACAGTTTGAGAGGCTCCCGGGAAATTACTACTTTTATAACGGAAAACTTTAGCCTGAAAAATTTTATAACGGGGGCGGAGCCGCGGGCAAAAGCTAGTCAAAGAATAGGATAAGTAAGGAAATAAGTCAGATAGTTGATCCTCTCTGCTCATAAACATGCATATTATATAAGATTGGAAGCATCAATCTGTTGTCAGATTTACAATTGTTATTTATCTATCATTAAAATCTGCTTCTATGATATTTCTACAAATCTATTTACCTTAGTATTTATTAAAATTTAACAGAGCTTATAGAATATTTAGTTAACTTTGTATTTTCACAATTCCAGTAAATAAAAATGCTCTCTTACCTCTGAAAAAAGCTACTCCAGGCACATAAAGAGCACACACTAAATGCACCCATGCTCCCACTTCGGTTTCTTTGAATATACCACCTGGAAATTAAAGAACACATTCATTAGAACCATCAACCAAGAACCTGTCAAACACATTAATATATCTTATATTTGTCATTAATTAATACTAATCACACCTTTATTTGGACATAATTCACAATATGGGTCTGTGACGCCAGCTTTGCATGCTTCACAAAACCATGGCTCAGTAGATGCTGAGCTAACAGTACTTGATTCACTTGTCACATCAGAAACTCCATAACAACCTGCAATTGAAAAAATATATATGTGTTACATTTTGGGACACATTTCATTTTACATGCTTTGCTTCATTGATATACCTGATAGATTGTCATAATTTCTAAATGTTTTATACAAACCTTCATGCACTGTGACTCCACAACCATCACACTCAACAATTTCATTAAAATCATCACTCCTTGATCCCAAACAGCCCGCACATATAAACATACTTGCTAATTCACCTGAAAACTAGATATTTATGCAAATTTTAAAAACTAGCATATGCTTAGTAGTGGATGACTTTAGGCAGATTGATTTCTTAATAACAAACTTTAAGGGAAATTTTTTTCCATGTTATGTCCTAGGTAAGTAGGGGTTTGTTATATTTCCTAAGATAGGACTAAAAAAATGCCTTAAAATGGGTAAATAGGTATGGATAACAATTTGAGAAGCTCATAACTGATATATGAAACCCTTTTGTAATGTCATTTTCTGTAAATTACTGGATGTTTGTAGGACACAATATAAACAATATTCAGTTATATTATGAATTAAAGAATTAATATTTTTGTTAAATAAATATCTTTACTTTTTTTATATTATTAACTTTTTACTGCATTATAGTAATATCTAGAAATATCCATGAATAAAATATAGAACAAATAATAAATACTTTGAAGGTAACCTTTGAAGTACAAATAAAATACAGCTACCCATTTCTTGTGTGGCCCATATAATTTATTTTTCATCCTACCTTAAATTCTTGCTGTTTAGCTTTTTCCAGAACATCATTGACGGACAACTCCTCTCCCAGTTTATTGGAATTTTTGTAGTCACCATCCTCAGATTCTGATTCATCCCCAGATGATGCACTGTTCCGGCCTCCTTCTGCAAAAGCATACAATATGGTTATTTGTAGAAGTTGTGATGTACATTTTGCAATTTATCATATTACAGATAGGTGTAGGTCCTCAGTATACTCATTTACTCACTTAGAATCTACTGGTGAAAATTTCACACACTGGATCAAATTTAATCCTATTGGCATTTATAAAACTATGAACTAATTGGTAGTGCTGTGGGACTTTAAAACCTGTATAACTATATAGTTATGTCAAAAAGGATTAATAAATTTACATAGTAATTGAAACCAAAAATGATCTATTTGTTACAAATGTACTTCACTTCTGCAGTTTGATGATTAACCTTATTATTAGTATTTGGGAACTATTTCATTTTTAGGATCTTAGGCACTAATCCTACGACCAATGATTACGATATGGGAATTCGGCTTTTTTGTAACCTATATGGAACATATTTGTCACAAAAAATTTGATGACCACAGCCAAACAAATGAAGAGTGATGAAGGCAAAGACTTTAGATTCCTAATCAGAGAGCACGTAATATACAAACCAAGAGTTTACGAATCTTACAAATACGCTACTTACTTTTGTCATCGTCCGTATTGATTGAATAATCATCACTCTCTTCTGGATGATCTTCTATTCGAAAATCTGAGTCATCAGAACTCTCTCCTTCACCAAGATCAAAATCGAGCAAAGACTGCGGCTCTACCGGCTTAACTTTGCGTTTTGCAGGACCTCTGGCTTCTGGAAATGCACAAACCACAAACGTAATTATAAATTATTACACATCTAACGAACACTGTGATGTTAAAAACAAATCATGACACATACGGGCACTCATTTTAGTAATTATCAATTCGGCACAATAAGTTTTCTCATCATTGATATCAAATACCTATTCAATTACAGTATTTCACTTGCACACAATTACAATATGTCACAACTCACAAAGCAAAATTACCATAGAGTAATATAGAAAAAATATGTACTGTTTAGAGGTGTTCGATAATCGATTACTATTTATACAAAATTAATTGATAATCCGATATTAGAGAAACAATATGGTAAATAAGGTATAAATATGTGTGTTGGACTTTTTATGTAATAATGACAGATTTTTTTATTCACGACAATAAGCATATGATGCGTCGTTTCTAGAAGGTCTAAGCAATCTAAGTATTAAAAAGATTTTTTTTTTCAATAGATCTTCCCAGCAGTTTATGTGCAATCAAATTTAATAAAAGATAAAAGTTTTTAAATATTGCTTTAAGTAATCATAATTATCGCAAATTTTTAAATCTTTAGGAAAAATACATATTCAGACTACATGTGGTTGATGATGATGATCATTAATTATGCCTGACGAAACTTTTAACATATCTAATTATCTTGAGTAAAACTTGTAATTTAGAAATTGAATGCATTAAGACCGAAACATTGGCCACCTCACTATAAAATATTTGGCTATTCTATTACTGTGAATCGATTGTTTGAATAATACTATAATAATACCCTTTACTGTAGAATTTTAATGTAGTCACTGGGTAAGACTGACAACATTATTTTAACTGTCACTTTTGGAAAATGAGAAGTGTTTGTTACGGCTTTTGGTTGAAAGAAATGTTAAAATAGGTGATATTTGCTTCATGTATTGCAATTTCGAATAAGTAGTTTTTCATAAAAAGTTAATCCATTTATAGGTTAAACCGCTAGTTGAAAAATATTTTTCCAAACTAGAAATTAGTCATTCTTTCAAAATGGTAGGCTTTGATCCAGACATAAATAAAGAAGACGAATGCGACAACATTGGCTTAGGATGTGCCTTAGAAAACTTTTCCGAGGTGGAGGAAGTGATGAATATGATAGATAATGTTAAAAATATATATAACACACCAGTTGTGGAGGCAGAATACGACAAATTGTACGGAATTCTCAAACAGTATTATGAACAACCGCATTTACTTGATCCTCATTTAGACAAGATTTTAGCAAAGTTCTTGGGTCTTATTAAGGATAAAGAATCTTCTTTCGAACTCAAGCATGCAACATTTAACTACATGTATCAAATTATCAGAGTTCGCGGATACAAAGTTGTTGTAAGACATCTTCCACATGAGGTAATTTTTATATATTTTTGTTAGAAACGAATTTGTGAAAAAATGTATCCTAATTCCACAAAGTCTGGAAAAATATTGCTTTGTTAGTAATTTGAGAACTTTCAATTAAGCAATTGAAACTAGATATGAAACGTAATTCCAAAAAAAGAAAAAAAATTTAATTCCTGCTTTTTCTTTCATCACTACATAATCATTAAACAGTCTTAACTATAAAATATATATATATATATATATATCATCTGTCTTTCAGGTGTCTGATCTTCTCACAGTACTGATGTTCCTGGAAGCTCAAGATCCAAATGACAAAGAGACTTGGCGCAGTAGATTTGTGTTGTTGTTATGGCTTTCTATAGTAGTAATCATTCCTTTCCACATGAGCCGACTTGATGGATTTGCACCTGGTCAACCAGGTATCCAATTACTTGTAATTGTATTATATTTTTACTTACTATTATATTTTTACTTAAGGTTGCTGTATTTGTATAAATAAGACTTAACCAGTTATAAGTAAAATTTAATACTACAAGTATTTTACAAATATTCCATGATTTCAGATGCTGGATCATCGAAAAAACTAACCGTAATGGAGAGAATTTTAAACATTTGCAAAACATATGCACTGAGTAAAGACTCATGCGCTGAAGCCAGTGCTTATCTGGCTTCAAAATTTCTTATAAGGTGTGTTATTGTATGGAGAACCTATAGAAATATAGTTTTTGTTAAAAAAATATATTGTGAGCGTGAAATAAGTTGCTTCACCCACTCTTGATCCTAACCACCTCCAGTAAGCTTTGAAGATAATAACTCCCAAATACCATATAATGCCTGTAAGAAATAACTTCAAACTTAAATTAATGATAATCATACTGATAACATGGTAAAGAGTAATATATATTTTTTTTCTATGTTTATTCACAGATCTGATGTTAAAGAACTTTACATGGGTGCATTCTTTGAGTGGGCTTGTGATTTACATTCCAATTTGCAAGAGGAAGACACTATACATTATGGGGTTTTGGCAGCAGTGGCAGCTGTATTAAAGCATGGGAAAAGAGATGATCTGTATCCCTTTGCTCTAAATTGCTTGAGTGGGTCACCAAACAAAATTACAAACAACATAAAGCCATGTTGGTTAGGAAATATGGTGTAAAGATTGTTCAGAGAATAGGTGAGCATAACAAATTAATGTAATGACAAATTAACATGAAATTTTTACATTAACATTGATATGAGAAGTATGATTATGAACATTGCTCCAAAATTTTTTTCTAGGGTTAACATTCCTTCGTCCACGCGTAGCAGCGTGGCGGTACACGCGCGGGTCGCGATCTTTAGCTGTGACTCTAGGTGGAGTGGCAGCCGCTGGAGATACTGAGCCTATCACGTCTCCTCCTGATGATGATGACCAGGATATACCACAAGAAGTGAGCATTTCCCCTTTGTTTATTTTTTGATTATAATATGATCTTAATATTACATATTGTCCTACTAAATGGTACTCACACCAAATAGTTGATAAATCAACATTAACTTGGTTCCTTTAGGTAGAAGATGTTGTCGAACTGTTATTGTGTTCGCTTCGTGACGATGACACGGTGGTACGATGGTCCGCGGCCAAGGGCGTGGGTCGTATCGGGGCGCGCTTGCCTGCCGTCGCCGCTGCCGACGTTTGCGAATGCGTTCTGGGTTTGTTTGCTGAAAACGAACGGGAGACTGCATGGCATGGCGGGTGTATGGCTCTTGCTGAATTAGGTAAGGATTAAATGAGTTCTTATTTGGTAATTTTTAACTATGTTATTTTAAATGTTATGGTAAATACTTTTTACAATCAGAAGAAAAGTATTATATTGCCAAGTGTTACATAGTGTGATTGTTTAACATACTATAAAATAATATGTTAAAATAAACATGCTTTTAAGTTAAATGGGTAAAAACAGGAAGTTTTGAGTGGAGGTTGAATGTGTTTGTGTGTAGCGCGTCGCGGGCTGCTGTCGCCGCAGCAGGTGTGCGAGGGCGTGCGGTGCGTGGCGGCGGCGCTGCGGCGCGACGAGGCGCGCGCGGGCGGGCGCGCGGCGCGCGACGCCGCCTGCCACGCCGCCTGGGCCTTCGCACGCGCCTACGACGCCAGGGCACTCGCGCCCTACGCCGACGTGCTCGCCAACGCGCTCATCGCCACTGCATGCTTCGATCGGGAGGTCAGTATCGTTACCGACTGTACTTGTCCATAGCTAACCACTTGAAATTTACTATTATATATTAGGAGTTTTAATTCATAAATTAAAATATGGAATTTATACTTTACTATCCTATAAGAAATGACCCGATGTAATGAATAAATCAATAAAAAACTGATATTATTGATGATAGATAAACTGTCGCCGGGCAGCATCGGCCGCGTTCCAAGAAAACGTCGGCCGGCACGGCATGTTCCCGCACGGTATCGAGGTACTCACCACAGCGGACTTCCAATCAGTCGGTCCTCGGAACAACGCCTATCTAGTGATTGCGCCCGAGGTACTGTCCACTGAATGCTCAATTTCTGCTTTAAGTACTCTCTAATCGAATCATTATTAAAATTGTAATAATGACTATTCTTATATGTAGGTAGCCAAGTATCCTGAATACACGCAGCACCTCATAGATCATCTTGCAGATTTAAAAGTGGAACATTGGGACTATGCTATTCGTGAAATTGCAGCAAAATCATTGAACAAATTAACTGATAAGGTAATTTTATAATATGTTAATATTTTGTAACATCATTAGGTTTCTTATACCTGTGTAACAAATTGACTTTAGAAGAAAAAAGCGATATATAAGTTGCTTATTAGCCAAAAAGTTTTCAGAATCGACATAGTAGGTCCAGAACAAAAGATTGCTATTTTAATTCACTGTCTATCTTTAACCCTCTTTGCAAAAAAAAAGGAAACTTATTCGAACTTAAAACACAATAATATAATTCCTATATTCTTTTTTGATTTTCGACATTTAGTATCATCCTCTTTTTTTCTGTTTGTTAACTGGCAATCACATTTGAAAGTAAGAAAATTAAAAAATGATTAAATGACATTGCAATGTTAAATTAATATTATTTTTATTTGTAGTTTACTTAGTTTTATATTGTAAATATTTATTTTTATATGTATCCGTTTTCTATATTAGAAAATCAATATGTCTTTCGTAAGTAATTTATTAATAATCACTTATTTAGTTTGACAGTGCTTTATAATTTAATTGTTCTTAAACAAAATATTACTAAGGGTTTCATAGCAGGTCTTACTGAGAGCATTAACTGTAAAATTCTGAATAGTTTAAATTATTGGCATATACAATTCTGCCCACAATGGTGTTAATAAAATACCATCTTTAAAATTATAGCCATATTCAAAATAAATTTGTATAGAGAAACTGGTTAGCCTTCATATAGTATCCTTATTGTTCCTAATATCCCATTATTTGATATGATCGTAGCTCCCTGAATATGTAGCGACCGTGATCCTGCCAAAACTTGTGACCAAGACTGAATCGATAGATCTCAACGTGCGACATGGCGCAATACTCGCTATAGGCGAAACTTTTTATGCACTTTCACAAACTACATTGCCGAATGGTAAGCGAATATTATGATTTGTTTTAAGAATATTGTTGTATGTTGTAAAAATTATAGGTGATTTACTGAATTTTAATCGTTTTTTTCTATTATTGTGCATTTGTAAATAACATTGGTGATGAATATGTAGATTAACTTTAATTTCGGTTGTGATATGTCATTAGTTTACTATCCTAATCATTCTACTGTAATTTGTCTTTGTGAATGTGTCAATAGGCTTTATGCTTGGAAATTCACCCTGGTTAGGTAGGGGTCATTATTTAGGTAAATATGTAGTTAGTACGCTTTGCCCACAAGCTCCAAGGAATTTTAAGGAATGTTGACGTAATGATTTAATGCAGTAATTTTCTCGATTACTAGATAACGTAGTATCGATAAAATTATAATATGAACATTCCATTAGATTCTTCGGAGCTCGCGCGTGCACTGTAATAGGTAGACCTATGTAAGTACTGCCTACCCCTACTCCTACCCTTGAAAAAAGAAAAAAGCCGCGATGTATGTTTGAAACTGGCAGGCAAGAAGGCGGACTCGCTGGTGGAGGCGGAGCTGGGAGCGTGCGTGTGGTCGCTGGTGGGGCGCCTGCGCGCGCGGCAGCAGTTCCGCGGGCTCGGCGGCGAGCTCATGCGCCAGGCCTGCTGCCACGCCGTCGCCGCGCTCAGCCGCGCCGCCGCGCCCTGCCACGGACTCCACACTGTCGGTGCGCACTACAGCTCGGTCCAAATAATTACATACCACTAGATTTAGTTTAGTACAATCTGAAAAAACTAAATCAATCCAAAAAGATTCATTTTTAAAGAGATTTATTTTCCGTTTTAAGAAACTGATAAACGGAGATTTTCTCGCTCTCGAAAAAATTATAACCTTTCAGCTCACGTACTACACAAAGAACGTAAAATATTTTTAATCAAAATAAAAATATGATTTTCTTTGCAGATGAGTGGCTCACTCTCATTGAAGAATGTTTATCTCACGAGGTGCAAGCGATAAGGGAGAAAGCTATATACGCCCTCCCGCTCGTTTTCGACCAGTATCTACGAGATGATAATCTCATGTATGGCAATCAGACGACTAAAGAGAAACGAATGCAGTTGATCGAAAAATACTGCGAACAGTTGAGCAATACGGGAGTCAACGGGCTGTATCTGCGCATGGGTTATGCGCGTGCTGTTGGTAAGTATGTTCTTATTTAATTCAACTAAAGTTACTACATTCTAGTTGTAAATTAAATTGGCCTTGTTATAGTTACTAGAATTTAAAGTATTTAATTCGTATTTATTGTAAAGTATTATTATCAAGAAGATAAGACACTATATAATCAATTGTTAAACTATTGTATAACTCTTCCACAGGATCGCTTCCTAAATTCGTGCTATCGGAAAACTTACCATTGGTTATCCAGTCACTCATCGACTGCACCAAAGTGACTGACGCCACTCAGAAATGGGCCGAGGCACGCCGAGACGCAGTCCTGGGCTTGACAGAAGTGTGCCAGACACAAGGCATTGTCGGTGGCGTGGAGAAATATGTGGATGAGATAGAGGAGGCCCTTCTTCAGTGCCTGTCGGAGTACACAATCGATATGAGAGGAGATATCGGTGCCTGGGTGCGGGAGGCTAGCATGTCTGGTAATTATTTATTTATTCTAGCCCAGTCTGTAATTTGTGTGTGGTATGACTATAGGCTCACACCCTATCGCATCACACATAATTTAAAGTGTCCACTTTTCGTTCTATTGACGTTCCGGGCTCTGTTTACTCGTTTGTGGATAATGGTGTGACGTGTGATGATGAGTATAGGGTGTGTTGTGGCGCAGGGCTGCTGTCGCTGTGCCGGCAGTGCGCGGTGGAGGCGCCGCAACTGAACTCGGCGGCGCGGGTGCGCGCGGCGCTGTGCGGCGCGGCGCAGCAGGCGCTCGAGAAGATCGACCGCACGCGCGCGCACGCCGGCCGGATATTCACTTCCTTCATATACAAGTAACCACCACTACACTCACACACAGATACATTTATACCGCGGCGCAGCAGGCGCTCGAGAAGATCGACCGCACGCGCGCGCACGCCGGCCGGATATTCACTTCCTTCATATACAAGTAACCACCACTACACTCACACACAGATACATTTATACCGCGGCGCAGCAGGCGCTCGAGAAGATCGACCGCACGCGCGCGCACGCCGGCCGGATATTCACTTCCTTCATATACAAGTAACCACCACTACACTCACACACAGATACATTTATACCGCGGCGCAGCAGGCGCTCGAGAAGATCGACCGCACGCGCGCGCACGCCGGCCGGATATTCACTTCCTTCATATACAAGTAACCACCACTACACTCACACACAGATACATTTATACCGCGGCGCAGCAGGCGCTCGAGAAGATCGACCGCACGCGCGCGCACGCCGGCCGGATATTCACTTCCTTCATATACAAGTAACCACCACTACACTCACACACAGATACATTTATACCGCGGCGCAGCAGGCGCTCGAGAAGATCGACCGCACGCGCGCGCACGCCGGCCGGATATTCACTTCCTTCATATACAAGTAACCACCACTACACTCACACACAGATACATTTATACCGCGGCGCAGCAGGCGCTCGAGAAGATCGACCGCACGCGCGCGCACGCCGGCCGGATATTCACTTCCTTCATATACAAGTAACCACCACTACACTCACACACAGATACATTTATACCGCGGCGCAGCAGGCGCTCGAGAAGATCGACCGCACGCGCGCGCACGCCGGCCGGATATTCACTTCCTTCATATACAAGTAACCACCACTACACTCACACACAGATACATTTATACCGCGGCGCAGCAGGCGCTCGAGAAGATCGACCGCACGCGCGCGCACGCCGGCCGGATATTCACTTCCTTCATATACAAGTAACCACCACTACACTCACACACAGATACATTTATACCGCGGCGCAGCAGGCGCTCGAGAAGATCGACCGCACGCGCGCGCACGCCGGCCGGATATTCACTTCCTTCATATACAAGTAACCACCACTACACTCACACACAGATACATTTATACCGCGGCGCAGCAGGCGCTCGAGAAGATCGACCGCACGCGCGCGCACGCCGGCCGGATATTCACTTCCTTCATATACAAGTAACCACCACTACACTCACACACAGATACATTTATACCGCGGCGCAGCAGGCGCTCGAGAAGATCGACCGCACGCGCGCGCACGCCGGCCGGATATTCACTTCCTTCATATACAAGTAACCACCACTACACTCACACACAGATACATTTATACCGCGGCGCAGCAGGCGCTCGAGAAGATCGACCGCACGCGCGCGCACGCCGGCCGGATATTCACTTCCTTCATATACAAGTAACCACCACTACACTCACACACAGATACATTTATACCGCGGCGCAGCAGGCGCTCGAGAAGATCGACCGCACGCGCGCGCACGCCGGCCGGATATTCACTTCCTTCATATACAAGTAACCACCACTACACTCACACACAGATACATTTATACCGCGGCGCAGCAGGCGCTCGAGAAGATCGACCGCACGCGCGCGCACGCCGGCCGGATATTCACTTCCTTCATATACAAGTAACCACCACTACACTCACACACAGATACATTTATACCGCGGCGCAGCAGGCGCTCGAGAAGATCGACCGCACGCGCGCGCACGCCGGCCGGATATTCACTTCCTTCATATACAAGTAACCACCACTACACTCACACACAGATACATTTATACCGCGGCGCAGCAGGCGCTCGAGAAGATCGACCGCACGCGCGCGCACGCCGGCCGGATATTCACTTCCTTCATATACAAGTAACCACCACTACACTCACACACAGATACATTTATACCGCGGCGCAGCAGGCGCTCGAGAAGATCGACCGCACGCGCGCGCACGCCGGCCGGATATTCACTTCCTTCATATACAAGTAACCACCACTACACTCACACACAGATACATTTATACCGCGGCGCAGCAGGCGCTCGAGAAGATCGACCGCACGCGCGCGCACGCCGGCCGGATATTCACTTCCTTCATATACAAGTAACCACCACTACACTCACACACAGATACATTTATACCGCGGCGCAGCAGGCGCTCGAGAAGATCGACCGCACGCGCGCGCACGCCGGCCGGATATTCACTTCCTTCATATACAAGTAACCACCACTACACTCACACACAGATACATTTATACCGCGGCGCAGCAGGCGCTCGAGAAGATCGACCGCACGCGCGCGCACGCCGGCCGGATATTCACTTCCTTCATATACAAGTAACCACCACTACACTCACACACAGATACATTTATACCGCGGCGCAGCAGGCGCTCGAGAAGATCGACCGCACGCGCGCACACCGGCCGGATATTCACTTCCTTCATATACAAGTAACCACCACTACACTCACACACAGATACATTTATACCGCGGCGCAGCAGGCGCTCGAGAAGATCGACCGCACGCGCGCGCACGCCGGCCGGATATTCACTTCCTTCATATACAAGTAACCACCACTACACTCACACACAGATACATTTATACCGCGGCGCAGCAGGCGCTCGAGAAGATCGACCGCACGCGCGCGCACGCCGGCCGGATATTCACTTCCTTCATATACAAGTAACCACCACTACACTCACACACAGATACATTTATACCGCGGCGCAGCAGGCGCTCGAGAAGATCGACCGCACGCGCGCGCACGCCGGATATTCACTTCCTTCATATACAAGTAACCACCACTACACTCACACACAGATACATTTATACCGCGGCGCAGCAGGCGCTCGAGAAGATCGACCGCACGCGCGCGCACGCCGGCCGGATATTCACTTCCTTCATATACAAGTAACCACCACTACACTCACACACAGATACATTTATACCGCGGCGCAGCAGGCGCTCGAGAAGATCGACCGCACGCGCGCGCACGCCGGCCGGATATTCACTTCCTTCATATACAAGTAACCACCACTACACTCACACACAGATACATTTATACCGCGGCGCAGCAGGCGCTCGAGAAGATCGACCGCACGCGCGCGCACGCCGGCCGGATATTCACTTCCTTCATATACAAGTAACCACCACTACACTCACACACAGATACATTTATACCGCGGCGCAGCAGGCGCTCGAGAAGATCGACCGCACGCGCGCGCACGCCGGCCGGATATTCACTTCCTTCATATACAAGTAACCACCACTACACTCACACACAGATACATTTATACCGCGGCGCAGCAGGCGCTCGAGAAGATCGACCGCACGCGCGCGCACGCCGGCCGGATATTCACTTCCTTCATATACAAGTAACCACCACTACACTCACACACAGATACATTTATACCGCGGCGCAGCAGGCGCTCGAGAAGATCGACCGCACGCGCGCGCACGCCGGCCGGATATTCACTTCCTTCATATACAAGTAACCACCACTACACTCACACACAGATACATTTATACCGCGGCGCAGCAGGCGCTCGAGAAGATCGACCGCACGCGCGCGCACGCCGGCCGGATATTCACTTCCTTCATATACAAGTAACCACCACTACACTCACACACAGATACATTTATACCGCGGCGCAGCAGGCGCTCGAGAAGATCGACCGCACGCGCGCGCACGCCGGCCGGATATTCACTTCCTTCATATACAAGTAACCACCACTACACTCACACACAGATACATTTATACCGCGGCGCAGCAGGCGCTCGAGAAGATCGACCGCACGCGCGCGCACGCCGGCCGGATATTCACTTCCTTCATATACAAGTAACCACCACTACACTCACACACAGATACATTTATACCGCGGCGCAGCAGGCGCTCGAGAAGATCGACCGCACGCGCGCGCACGCCGGCCGGATATTCACTTCCTTCATATACAAGTAACCACCACTACACTCACACACAGATACATTTATACCGCGGCGCAGCAGGCGCTCGAGAAGATCGACCGCACGCGCGCGCACGCCGGCCGGATATTCACTTCCTTCATATACAAGTAACCACCACTACACTCACACACAGATACATTTATACCGCGGCGCAGCAGGCGCTCGAGAAGATCGACCGCACGCGCGCGCACGCCGGCCGGATATTCACTTCCTTCATATACAAGTAACCACCACTACACTCACACACAGATACATTTATACCGCGGCGCAGCAGGCGCTCGAGAAGATCGACCGCACGCGCGCGCACGCCGGCCGGATATTCACTTCCTTCATATACAAGTAACCACCACTACACTCACACACAGATACATTTATACCGCGGCGCAGCAGGCGCTCGAGAAGATCGACCGCACGCGCGCGCACGCCGGCCGGATATTCACTTCCTTCATATACAAGTAACCACCACTACACTCACACACAGATACATATATACCGCGGCGCAGCAGGCGCTCGAGAAGATCGACCGCACGCGCGCGCACGCCGGCCGGATATTCACTTCCTTCATATACAAGTAACCACCACTACACTCACACACAGATACATTTATACCGCGGCGCAGCAGGCGCTCGAGAAGATCGACCGCACGCGCGCGCACGCCGGCCGGATATTCACTTCCTTCATATACAAGTAACCACCACTACACTCACACACAGATACATTTATACCGCGGCGCAGCAGGCGCTCGAGAAGATCGACCGCACGCGCGCGCACGCCGGCCGGATATTCACTTCCAGTGATATACAAGTAACCACCACTACACTCACACACAGATACATTTATACCGCGGCGCAGCAGGCGCTCGAGAAGATCGACCGCACGCGCGCGCACGCCGGCCGGATATTCACTTCCTTCATATACAAGTAACCACCACTACACTCACACACAGATACATTTATACCGCGGCGCAGCAGGCGCTCGAGAAGATCGACCGCACGCGCGCGCACGCCGGCCGGATATTCACTTCCTTCATATACAAGTAACCACCACTACACTCACACACAGATACATTTATACCGCGGCGCAGCAGGCGCTCGAGAAGATCGACCGCACGCGCGCGCACGCCGGCCGGATATTCACTTCCTTCATATACAAGTAACCACCACTACACTCACACACAGATACATTTATACCGCGGCGCAGCAGGCGCTCGAGAAGATCGACCGCACGCGCGCGCACGCCGGCCGGATATTCACTTCCTTCATATACAAGTAACCACCACTACACTCACACACAGATACATTTATACCGCGGCGCAGCAGGCGCTCGAGAAGATCGACCGCACGCGCGCGCACGCCGGCCGGATATTCACTTCCTTCATATACAAGTAACCACCACTACACTCACACACAGATACATTTATACCGCGGCGCAGCAGGCGCTCGAGAAGATCGACCGCACGCGCGCGCACGCCGGCCGGATATTCACTTCCTTCATATACAAGTAACCACCACTACACTCACACACAGATACATTTATACCGCGGCGCAGCAGGCGCTCGAGAAGATCGACCGCACGCGCGCGCACGCCGGCCGGATATTCACTTCCTTCATATACAAGTAACCACCACTACACTCACACACAGATACATTTATACCGCGGCGCAGCAGGCGCTCGAGAAGATCGACCGCACGCGCGCGCACGCCGGCCGGATATTCACTTCCTTCATATACAAGTAACCACCACTACACTCACACACAGATACATTTATACCGCGGCGCAGCAGGCGCTCGAGAAGATCGACCGCACGCGCGCGCACGCCGGCCGGATATTCACTTCCTTCATATACAAGTAACCACCACTACACTCACACACAGATACATTTATACCGCGGCGCAGCAGGCGCTCGAGAAGATCGACCGCACGCGCGCGCACGCCGGCCGGATATTCACTTCCTTCATATACAAGTAACTACCACTACACTCACACGCAGATACATTTATACCTACACTGTTGAAAGCAAGGTGATCCAGAATAATTACTCTGTAATTCATCCAATTTTTTTTTTCGTTTTACCTGTATAATATGATCATTTTAGACAATTTAGTTTCCTATTATAATGTTTACTTTAAATTTTGTTATTTAATTAGGGTATCATGCTGACGTATGATATTTTCAAAATATTAATTTTATAAAGCCTCATAATATTTATTCATAATTTTCTAGCGATCCTCCCATCACAAATATTCCTCATCACGAAGCGTTAAAACGCATCATATCTTCTGAAGAAGTGGAACTAAAACCGAATGATGCCGAAGACAGCAATGAACAGAGGCTCACAAGCGAGAATTCAAACGTTGTGCTGTGGCTGTTCCCCGGACACACGATGCCGCGATTCGTGCAGTTGCTCACTTTTGAAGATTATAGATACAGTGTTATTAAAGGATTAGTGGTCAGCGCTGGAGAGCTCACTGAGAGCTTGGTGAGTTTATTAATCATAGTAGATTAGGAAAGGAAATGGTTCATCTACAACCATTTTCAATGAATAGTTCCAATCTCAATCTTCTATTTGATTCCGTAAATGAACCAATCGAAATAGGCCATTCTAAGCATGTCAAAAAACCTTTGTTCTAATTGATCTATATTCGGGACAATGCAAAAAGTGATTGGGATAGTTTATTGAAAATGGAAGCTAGTAAGTAATAATCACCGTCAATGAATATCTCCAAGAGTAGTTGTGGTCGCGTTGGTAACATTTAAGAAAAATGGGTACTTGGTAAGGTAAGATAAATTCTCAAGCAAAAGTGTCCCTACATTGATCTTCCGGTAGTTTTACTAATCATATGATAAACAATGGCAAAACTTCGTCCATTTTCTGTTACGGTAATATCTAATCGAATGGATTTTCTTACTACAAGCAAAATTGTTAAATTTACAACCATTTAAGATAGATAAAAGATGGGTATAATATCTTATTGTACACACATTTACAATGGGTAGAAAAAAATCTAATTTTCAAATAGAAGGCGCTGAATATTATGCTCTTCGTTGTTATCGTTATATGTGCCCAATTTAAATTTTATACACTTTTTGCAGGTAAAACATACGACGCAGTCTCTCTATGCATTTTTAAACAATATACACGATGACAAGGAAATGTTAAAGTCCATTTGTGATACAATCATTCAAGTGTTCGCCGACAATTTACATGTGAAACGTATAACGGGGCCCATGTTTAATTTTCTAGACAGACTATTGAGTTCAGGTTTGAATTAATTTCATATTGTAAAATTATTTAATCCCTTATTTCAATTTATAAAATATCTACAAACTTTTTTTCATAAAGAAACGTCAAAAAGAATACCTATAAAGATGGCTTTATAAGTATTCTTTGTTTATTTTTTGGTATTTTTAGGATCCATATCGCCAATACTCGAAGATCCAAACTCTACATTTGCAATGGACGTGTTGAAATACTTACAATTAGAGCTTAGAGGCAGCAAAAATATTTACAAGCTCTTGGACTCTATCAACGTTCTTTGTCAATTAATTCAGGTAATGGAAAACAATTAGCATCTTCACATCTGCAGTTTATTAAATAAAAGTAAACCTAGTTCAAAGACAAAGCAGAGTAGTGCGCAACTAGTGCGCATATTTTTCGTTGTGTCTTCCGTCGTAGATGTGAGCCTATCGCCATTAATAAATGGTTGTAATGAATAAATGATACCGAGTTTATTATTCTATAAAGTTGAAACTTGACTAAACTGGAACCACACTCGCTACAAAGCAAAAATCTGTATTGAGCGGCTTTTACGGGCCCGGCAGTAACCCTACTGCACCTGGTGGTAAGTAGAGTAGGTCAGAGTATCGATATCGAACGTGTTGGTCGTCAGGTGGGTGGAGTGGTGTGCAGCAAGTCGCTGGGACAGCTGGTGATCTACCTGTGCTACGCGGACCGCTACGTGCGCCGCTGCGCCGCCGCCAGAGCTCTACGAGGCGCTCACGCTCTACGGGGACGTGTGCTCTGTGCCGCAGGATAATATCGATCAGGTTCGAATTGGGGTAGCTGGGTACTATTTTAACATTTATACAAAAATATACGTCATCTAAATCGTAGCAGAAAAAACAAAATCCACTCGAAAATAAATATAAACCTTCAAAATCAACTGGAAAAGACGGCTATTAAATAACAAAGAGAGATGCACGTACTGAAGCGTGACGTCACAGGCCATAACGCGATGGCATAAGAAAGAGAGAGACAACGAAATGACCTACAAATATACATACTTAAAATGTGAATTACTATTACAATTATTTTAATGATTTAAGAAATTTATTACTAAAGTTTTTGCAAATAATGAGATTTCACTTGTTTGAACAGGTAATGACAATACTCGCTGAGACGGACTGGGAACGCGATGTATCGGAGTTGAGGCCGATACGAAACGAATTGTGCGATCTCATGGGCATCAAGAGGCCAGTATTGAAACAGAAGACGCCTACATAAATCCAACATATCTGCACAATGAGCGCCAAAATATGCTTGTTATGAACTGCAATATATGACATCATATTTTTATTAAAATATATACGGTAACTAAGTTGCTTTGTAGAATGATAAGATGTCCGGATATGGATTTCAAAGATTACGGCTAAAAGTAATTTGAATCACTTATCCTGATTCTGATACGGAAAACCGGGTCATGCTAATCGTATAATTTAATTGAATGATGCGCATTATTGTCTGTAATGAGCATTCAGTCCTCATGCTTAATTTTATTCGGATCTCTTAACGCAGTTTTCAATAAACGATCCCAATATCATTTTTTCAAATTTATCGCGAAAATGGACCAATCAGAATAAAGTATTTTTTAGTATATTTATTTTGATTGGTTTATTCTCAGGATTGGATCGAAGATTGAGATTGAGATCGTTAATTGATACGGCCTTTAATGACTACTGACTATAGCTTATTAAACGCGCAATGATCTTTATTTACATGAGATTCTTAATTTTTTTATTGATTGATGTGAGGAAAAGCATTTTATGTTATCCAATGTACTAACAATATACTTATTTATTTTAATTATTGTGTTTTATTACATTCTGGTTTTGCTTGCGGGTCCGCTGCAAAAAGCCTTTTTTGAAGGCCAGTGTGCTCTAAAAAATCGTTAGCTTGTCAATATCAGGATCAATACGGTAAATATAGTAGGTTTACTGTAAGACACGATGGCAATTAATTTTAAATCACGGACAATAAGAACTCAACAAAATTACGTTTATTTCTATCTAATATATATGGCATAATTTCATTAATCTTTTGATATAACTACATGATACTGTTATGCCTACGTAATTTATATCCCCATAGAAATAGGCAAAAATAATGCAGACCCATATTCACATTGTAGTTTACCTGCCTACTTGCATTTGCACATACTATGGAATTGAGCTTATGGTTCTAATCTTATCAATTTCATTGATAAATCCTTTATAAATACCCTTGATGGTAAATACAGAGATACAGTATTAATAAATTTTTCACATATTTTGCCCCACATTCTTTGAAACAATGAAACAATATTTTGCGATAACATTTTATTACTAACTGTGGATTACTGACATAGCAAACATACTTTCCGTAGATATACGAAGGACGTCTATCTGCAAAATCCCCGTATACGGAGAAAATATTAGTACATGCATAATTTGCTAATTTAACAAAGTCTATGTTTATGTTTATGTTCAATAATTATTAAATTTTGTTAGTACTTCAGGCGTGTGTTTGTTTTCAGCCCAAAATTTGAAGCTGCGTAGGGTCTACTGGTGCCTCCGCTACAAGATTTGACCAAAACGTGCTGTATGTTTTTAGCACCGTGCCTCTGCAACAAATAAAAACTAATGAAATCAAATGAACGGCACAAATAAACAATACATATATTATTTTTATTGGAAATGATTGATATATTTTTGGAAAATTTTATCAATATTAGCTCAACATTGCATTCGATTCATCTATGTGAAAGTAATAAGACCTGTTTCATCTCTGTTGACTAAATTTAACCGTTGTTCTAATCCAGCTATACTCAAGCTGCAGCCCGTAAAGCTTTTGCTAATACACCATCTGAGTTCATAAATTTCATTAATACTAAAAAACATTTTTATAATGTTTTCTCAAGTTCGACGCTTGAACTGTATAAGAATAAAATAATTTAGTTAATTTTAAATACGTTTTAGTAAAATAAATAACAAGCTTAATTTTAATAGGGTTTTTAGGCACTAAGTAGTCAATGAGTTTACGTTAGCCCGAGACACCATAACTAAGACGTCTTTGCGGCCTGTATGAAGAATACGTTGAGGCTGTTCTATTTCATTAACTCTGTTGCTCATGACTCAGTTATCACTGGTCTCATGCGTGTGTTTTTGTTTGATAATATATTATGTATTTACTATTTAGGTCATAGGTGACAATGACATCATTCTAAGAGCTAGAATCAGCCGCTCAATAAAAGTTAAGAACATAGTTATCTAGTTTCTCTGTCCGTTTTCTAGGTAAGTATACCCATAGACATATAATGACATATAAATGTGTAGGAACACAATACACACTTCGCTATTACTGACGACAATACATAGGCATCAATTTCTTAAACACTATTTAGTATATTTTACCGCCCGTAAAAGCCTAATATGTGATATTTTGAAAGTCGTCATAATATTATTGTCTATAATCCATTGCACTTGCTGGTAAGCGGAATGGGGTCCATACAGAATGTTGACTGATGAGAGGTGATAGCCCTCGCCAGTTGACACAATTATACCGGCCTGTTTGAACCGGTTATACAGAGGCTGTTCCCGGAACGCGACACACGTTGGCCACTATGGCGGGTTTTAACACCCTGAGTAAAGAGGTTGCTATGCAGGGGGCTACAAAATATATCCTATCACCAACAGCAAATCTACTTTTGCGGTATGCGCATTTAATGATGCTTTTAATTAAATAATCAAATGAAACATGGCATTATTAAGTTTTTATATTTACGTCTTTGTTTATCTTTCGCACGTATTTTTTTTTATTTTCTGCGTTGATGTTTTTATTATGTAATTTCAAAAAGTAGTTAGGTTGTTAATGTTCCAGTGTAAAATTAATGATCCATTGTTTTCATTAATTGCATATTTATTGTTTTAAAAAGTTGCTATTTATTCGCATCCAGGTAATATTGATAATATCAGCTGTGGTGACGGATTTCTACGTAGCATACAATGTATGTTTACAATGCGTATAATATTAGCATGTAAATGTAGAGTAACAAAAGATTATCTAAAGGTTACACAAATCACTAATCATCACGACGTCTCATCGATGTTACCCAACCGTCTACGTATGTATGTACGTAGAGTGAAAGGAGTTATGATCTTAGGATACGGGTCAAACACCTCATTATCAAGTCGGACTTTAAAATCCATGTACGGCAATCAAATGCAATTAAACGTATTGAACTAGACGGTTAACATTTTTACTTTAGCAGGGCACACGTTCTAATCAGACGGTCTACGTTGCTTAATATAAACGCCTTGGAATAATTACTAGTGGTGTAGTTAACTATTTCTAGTGACCTCGACCATCCAATGTAACATCATTCTAAAATATAGATTGTCATTTCTCAGCGGTGTGAATTGTCGTACAGTATTTTCAAATTTTAAACAACATAACTTAACTATTTCTTGCTATTTATTTTAAATCCCTAGTGGGAATATTCTAAGGATACAACATTTTAAATATATTATTAAACTCCTACCACGTAAGCCCTACGATGCACTTTATTAGTTGGTAGGTACATAACTTGTTAGATTGACACTAATAAATAGGTACTACATTTAGTGTGAAAACTTTGAACCTATAAATACGGAACTATTTGTTTAAAAATCCGTATCCAAAGTATTCGTGTAACCTTTAAGATAATAGATAAGATATCCTATAAAATAGAGGCAATACATCTCTCTGATGATGGTAAGAGGAGTAGGGGCCAGATAGAGTGTAAACTGACTTATCCGAAACACACATTCTTCAAGTGTTTGAACTTACGTGAAATAAACTTTGCCGTGCGCATCTGGCGGTGCTCGCCACACAAGGACAGCTCTCAACTTCTCCTTGGGATCTGCATGTGTGATTGAGGAGCATTCTGGCAACAGCGTGGTGTTGGGCGCATTCTCCCACGAGCCCATCCACTGATTAGTTTCCACAGACCGAGCTTGCATGAAGAAACCTTTGAACGGAACTGCTCCTTCTATTGTCACTGAAATTATAAGCTTCGTGTCATGAATGAAAATATAAAACGGCGATCGAATACAAAGTTTATGTGATGGGTACTAGACAAACATATTATATCCTTTTTTTAAAGAATTTGTAGACTAGTTTAGTGATTAAAAGATTCTGCCAAAGAAACCCGATTACTAAGCTTATGAATGCCAAGCCAACTGCCTGACTACGTTTAAAAAAGCTCTACATTTTGTGAAAACCAAACAATTTTATGCTGAAAGTTTTGTATCCAATTCAAAGAAGAAATTTTTTTTTGTGAATTCATCGATTACTAAAAACAATATATACACACACTTATGCCTTTTCTCTCCAAAGGGCTAGAGTTAAGGCGTACCGAATTAGTGCACCCACTTTTCGCAAGGGACAAGCTCATCGTTACACCGGGCACAAAGTTTAGAAACCGAGTTGATACTAAGTAAAAAACTCAATATCAATTACCTAACGCGGAATTTGAACCCGAGACCTCAGAGCGGTAGTCGTATGTCCCGCGTTATAGAACTAAGCCATCAACGGGAGGCAGTCAGATTATTACTTACATTGTGTTTTATTAGATGTATGTAGTTACTTCAAACGCTATACATTAACTTCTTTTTCTATATCACATCCTTTATCACATTTTACAAATTGCCATTCCCTGATATTGAGTTATAATATTTCTGTGATAAAAATTTTGTCGAGTCGAGTCGGTCGAGGCGCAAAAACTATTTACCACTTCAACTGGTATTTTATACCGAAATAAATTCGTATATTTAGTTGTCTCAAATGGGAGAGCCATTTGATACAACTAAATATACTTACGAATTAACATTTTGAAATATTTAAAACTTATATCTCTGATATTCATTTGTTTCGCTATATCGCGATGTAAAGCAAAGTGCACACGTGAGTACATTCATATTGTGATATCGAACGTTTAAAAGTTTCGAATTGATGTTTTTAAAAACAACTTTTCTCTATAAGGTAACATTCTATTTCCAACGATTTTAACCGAACCGGTTGACCCACCATAGGTCTTGTGACCTACAATACCATGTGTATTAGGTTTGCGTAACCCGACTTACATCCGGTGGTGTGTATGAACCAATCGACAGAACATTTTAACTATTTAATTCACATTATACTTATACCTATATTTTTTTTTCTAGCTTTATATACAGTAGAGGGTGAAGTAAAGATGAGACAATGTGGGTGTAAGTATATAAAAATGAATAAGGCAATACATACATTATGTAAAACATATATTTTATATTTTCTAAAGGTATCGCGTTAAATTGCATTTTGTCCCATAGGACAAAATTCATAATACATTTATACGCATACACGTATTTTACTATGATACGAGTTAGTTTTTATAAAAGTTTCCTTACTTTTCTCGCAATAATTTATTAAAAAAATTTTTACATTGTATGTTTGTAAATCTACATTTCCTAAATGCCTTTGCTCTTCAATTTTTACTTATTTCACGAAAACTTTATTACTTTAATTCAAAAACCAACCTGTGATAGGTGTATGTGGTCCATAATTTGCTGAAGAAGCTATTACCCTGTAAGGCAGGGAAGAAGCGTATTGTGGTCTGTGTTGGCCATGATTCGGCTGATTAAAACGCTCCTTCACGCATGTGTCTATCGGGGCACCGTCAGGAAAACTTTGAACACCACAACACAAAACCAACGCCACTAACAATTTAGACATTATAACTTTATGAAAGGTGACGGTTAAACTGTTAAAGAACCCGCATTCGACTGTGTACAAAATTGCAACGCACTCACTTTTGTAACCGGGGATGTTAAAGATCTAGATCTTAAAATTGGCAAATAATTTTAATGTTTAGACATGCCGAAACAGACGTATCAGTTGCGCAAGTATGTTCCCACATTCAATAGAAATTTTATTCAAAGGGCACTGCATATCTTGTTGAATTTGATACCAAATAACACCAGTATAAAATAGACTTAATTTTATCAAATAATTTCAACTATTGCATCTTTACTGAAAATCTAGTTTTAATACTGACTACATTAACGATAATATTATTTATTTGGATATTGTGAAACAAGCCTTAATAGTTATAAATATTTTTAATCTATATATTTGGGTTAGGTACATTAAATTTCTAGAAAAGCGGTTTATTCATCAACAAAAACAATTTTGTCTTTATTTCCTCTATTTGGACACAACAGGTCGGGATCCAAATGGTGTACATCAACGTCATTAGTTGCAATATATTGCATTATTTCGTTCAGCATGTCTTCATTATATTTATATTTTATATCATCCTTTTCGTCAACTTCATTCTCTGAGTCATTGACTTCTACTGTATTAATAATTTCATCTGGATTGTTTTTAAAGTCGTTATTTATTGTATTATTTTGATCATAACTTTTTCCTTGAGCCTCTTTTATTTCTTGTAGTTTCGGATGATTTGGAAATCGTCTTTCTAAATATTTCGTTTCATAATCGTTCAAGGAATTGTTATAAACGCTGCTTGAAGGAGATGATACACATCGAATCCAATCTTGGCATTCTATTGAAATACTAGATGCATTCGTAAAGTTATAATAATCTTCGTTTTTGTAATTTCTGTGCGGAATGATTGCGGAATCGTTGTCAATATCTGAACGTTCTAAAGAGTCATATGTCCCATTATTTATATCATTTCGTATAGTTTCATACACTGGATCCAAGATCTCAGCTAATCGTTCACTTGCTTGTATCGATATTATTTCTGCAACGTGTAACTTGGGCTTTATCGTGGCATAGTGTTCTTTAGCAGTTTCTTCGTTAGTAGAATGTAGCCCAGTGCTGTAAGTTATTCGTCTCGAGTTAGGATCTGAGCTGGTTGGAGGATAATTTGAATCTCTTCTAATTCGTGATACGACAGCGTTTTCAGTTTTTTTATAAGTAGCTTTAATTAGAACGTGAACCTGAAATAAAAATGCGATAGATTATTAACGTCTACAATGTACACATAATTCATAAGCTAGCGTATCACTGTAGTCTATACAGTAATGTCTGTACTGTTCTGTACTGTAACAGGTTAAATAGAAATGTAACTCGTCACCATTTTGGGATAAAATCGTAAACCTGTTTGTACCATAAAACTTTCTGTTATTCCACTCTAAGTAAGTCAAGTTTCATAACTAATAATACGCATGATGGGACAAATGACGCAGATGCTCACCTCTTTGTTGATGTAACAATACAGCAAAGCAACAATAAATCCTTGCAAGCCCTCGACTGTATATGCTACGTAATAATAGATCTGCTCCCCGGTACAGTTGATTGTGTTCGGCCTAAATGCGGTTAGCAGAAATTGTGTACCGAACAACGGCATCAGAAATAAAGTTGCTTTTGTAGTGCTCCTGAAAAAAAATGTCTTATGTAATAAGGATAGAACGCATCATTTGCATTTTTTTTGTTGCTGACATATATAAATCATCTTGTTATGAACAAAGCTTAATTCATGGGCGTCGCCAGCTTCATATCAGGTTGAGCAATTCAGTAATTTTGATTCAAGGGAATACGAACATTTTTGCATAGGTACTTTACATAGTTTAACAAGTATATACAATACTAATACATTTATTCTAGGTTCACAGTTAACAAAAAGGTTAACTGATATGAAAAAACTCGCAAATTTCTCAATTCGGGTTATTACTTTTATACTGAGAAATGAGTGTTATGAGCAAATATAAGTAGTTGCAAATTATTTATCGATATTATTATCTGGAGTGTACATAATAATGTATTTTAATTTGGACTGAAACAAATAGGTAAACTTCATATAAGTCTCTCGACTAAATGAGTATATATGATAAAAACCACCTATAGCGGCTTGACTCTACAAGTAGAGTTCTAGACCCGGAAGTTCAATTTGTAAGAGATCGGCATAATTCTAGCAATCATCAACTACCACCACTCACTTAGGTCTTATATATTATATTTTTACAACTTTGTAGATACCCACGGGTCCGTATTAGTCACTAAAATATAAAGGTAAAAAAAAATATTCCACTGCGCTTGTCATCACAATGCTAAGTAATCTCGCTTGCTGATTACCGCAAAAAATTCAATGAATATTGGTTCATTTTATCGAAATATGGTAGTTTTACCAGACAGCTGTCTAATAATAGAAATAATAAACATTTAATTGTAAGCTATAATCTATGACTGCCACGGTGGCTTATTTGTATTACGATACGACTACAATGCTGAGGTCATGGTTTCGATCCCCTGGAGGGAAAAGTGATTTTGGGTTTTTTTACTCAGTATCAACCAATCAATATCACATAGGACGGATTACACACAGCGGAAAGTGTGCACAACACACATCTTTGCCTACGCCTTCGATAATAAAAGGTGAGATTGTGTGTGTGCGACAAAGCCTACAGTTTATTAGTGCATTTTCAACAACAAAATAAAAGATTATTCTAAATAATTATATTCAATACATCGATGCATTCAATTAATTCTAGAATAAAAAAGGTGCAGTTTCCAGAAAACATTGAAACATCAATTTATCATTATTGATTCGATACTAATAATTGGTATCAACAAATCGTAACAACAGGGGAATAACTTCCATCAGTCTATCACACTTCCTATTACAAGGGGACTAAGTGGATTATTCATGGGCATTTATTATCAGGACATTTATAATATAAAAAGCGGCGATAGCCTATTTGGTTGTGGAACAGACTGTCGAGACGAATGTCCGCAGGTTCGAAACCCAAGGGCACACACCTCTGACTTTTCTAAATATTATGTTTGTATCCCTTGTGAATTATCGCTTGATTTTACGGTGAAGGAAAACATCGTGAGGAAACTTGCATATCAGATTGTCTATAGAGATTGTGAGGGTATGTGAAGTCTACCAATCCGCACTTGGCCAGCGTGGTGGACTAAGGCCTAATCCCTCTCAGTAGTAGAGGAGATCCGTGCCCAACAGTGGGACAGTATATACTACAGGGTTAATATTATTATTTATTATTATATGCACCGTATTTTTGTGTTTGACTGCCTTAGTGACGTAGTTATAATGTGTACGCGGTACGAGTGCGGATGGCCCGCTGAGGTCCTGGGTTCGAATCACGAATTCAGTCAAAAATCGATTTTTCATCTAAAATGAATATTCATTTCGATTTTTATGTCCTGCATATCATACGCATTTACATGTCCTAATTTTATTTCCGCCGAGGGACATGAAGGTCTCTAATTTGATAATTCTTTATAGATAACATAATAATTTTATTACACCACTATTTAGAGTTCCTCGTATAATAATAATATAGAAGTGCATTTTATTTTATAATATGGCAAAGTGTAATCACAATTATACCTAAGAACCATATTGATCACTTCAACTCCCATCCAAAAATCTCACAACAAAATGTTTCCATATGTTTCGGGGCTATAGTGCCACAGACAGACGTACAGGTACACATCTTAATCTATATCTAATAATATAGCACTCCTTCAAGCCTTAGGGGCTAAAAAGTGTAATAGCTTTGTAATGAGTGATATTACGCTTTTTAACACCTAAAGCTTGTAAAGGGTGATTATGCTCATGCACATTAGTACCAAATTATAAGAAGTATCACATTACCTATATAGTTTTTGAAACATAAGTGTATGAGCAAAAACTATATGCAACTGCGTGGGTGGTGTAGTTCTATTGGGTGCGTGGTACGACACGGCTCAGAGGTTCCGGGTACTATACCAAGTCGACCAAAACGATATCCACCCATCATGGGACGCAACACACAGGCGAATAGTGAGTGCCCTGTCTACCCCTACTGCGATAAAGGCTTGATGTGTGATATTTTTACAAAAGCCATATTTATATTTCTTCCGAAAAAGGCGAGTTAGTTTGCGATTGCAGTGCATATGAAGACGAATAAAAAACTATAAATGTCCAAGATGCGGAAGAATTGCGTCAAAATAGTAGCATGTGACCATGAATAGTCTTATTTACCCCATGGGGCGATAAAAAAGTGAATGCAATATTAGTTATTACACCCAGAACTCCGTTTTCTCGACTTCTGCTCGCAAGTGACATTTTTATGTAGTTAAAACTATTGATAATACAACTTCAAATTGCTATCATCTGAATGAGTATTAAATAATAATATAACATTATTATGTCAGCGTATGTATTGTCGGGTTTATCAACTCTATTTTCATTGAAAGAGCAATGCTTTTATAAGATAATTAAGTACATACATAATGAATAACAAAATTTTAACTTCAAAAAGTTAATAATTTCTTATGCGAATGATAGACATTTAAATAAAACTATTACATGGATTTTATATTATTATTTTCGCCCGACGTATTGATGAATTTACAGCTATTATGGTCACAGCATGGATTGACGTGTTTATTGGTCATTCTAAAAGTTTAAATATAAAAAACCGCGATAAAATTCGTAAAATTGTTCCAAAACGATTTTTTTAATACGCTACTTTATGTAAATTTATACTATCAAAGACGAATTGTGAATCGCAGTTTTTTTATCGTCTTCCTAATTTTCAAGTACGTACCTACTGACTTGCGATATAATACATGACATTGACCCAAGAATTCTTGATTAAATTAGGAAACTAGAACATTCCCAGATAATGATGTAAGTAATAATTAAAATAAATTATTTATTATTATTAAGTAGTTGGTTTCAAAATGTACATATACAATAAATTAATTAGTTAGGAATCAGATTATCTATAGAGCATTGTATTATATTCTCATTACATTTATGTTTAAATTATGTTGGTTTTTTGTTTCATATTTTTTACTAATATATACATTTTACTATGAAGGCACTGTATTAAATTATAAATATTAAGTATAGCACGCAATTTTATTAGAACGGGACTACTATTTGTAAGGATTTTCATCATCAAATAATAACGAGTTCGTCTCACTAACTTACATAAAATCTACCCATAAGCTATTAGTTGCAAAAATATAATTTACTCACAACTGATTGGCATTCTCACTGTTCCTGATCTTCGTGAATAAGACCCTTAACACGTCGATGAAAAGAACCGTGTTCACTACAAGTATAGTGATCCTCGGAGCGTCCAGTATCCACTGAACATGGTCGATAGTGTATACCAGCCAGCAGGAATGGTTGTTGTGTACCGCCATCACTGCCGCCCAGGCTATTACCGGCGCTGTCGCTAAAGCTAAAAATGTAAGTAGGTATAAATAAATACACTTAACGTAGATATGAGTTAGTTGTATGGTGTATTTTACATCCGCTCGGATTGCGACCATCGTACATAAGGTTGTAAAGCCCGCCATAGTGGCCCACGTGTGTCGCGTTCCGGAATCAGCTTGCTTAATCCGGTTCCAACCGGCCGATAAATTGTGTCAACTGCAGAGTGGTAATTATCTGTCGTCAGTCGATATTCCATTGGCCCTATGCCACTTATCATCAGGTGCAGTGGGTTCACGTTGCCGTACTTGGATAAAAAGAAAACTAAATAACGATAATTTCAAACAACAAAGAAGTAAAAATCGTAAAGTTCTTCGTGAATTAATAATATGAAAATTAAAGTTGTAAGTACATATAGCTAGATTGTACGTAGAGTCAAATCATAAACCTGCCAACAACAACGATATTACTTTCTTTTTTATATTCATTATAGGTGTTGCTCGTGGCTTCGCCCGCTTTAAAAGTTATTATAAAAAAAACCTATCAGACAAACGGATAGAGTTACTGTCGCATATATATTAGTATAAATTCAGTGATTATACCAACCAGCCCCAGATCCATACAGCCATTTGATGTTTAGCTTTTGCCTGAAGACTGCGACGATCAGTCGATGTAAATAAATACCCTCTACCAACATGGCTATGAAGACTGCATTGGCGGCGACTCTCTCGGTTACAGCCAGCACTCGACACGCTAAGCCGTTTGTGGACATCACAGTGTCCCCTGTGCTGGTCAGTTCGCTGATGTAAATCTGGAGTAATGATGAGTGTTGGTTCATTGTTTAGTTATGAAGTTGTTGATTATGTATGTAATTTCAATGGTGTGTATGTATGTTGTAATTGTACACCTACATATATAGATTTCTTTTACATTTTATGCGCTGTAGTTACAGAATAGTATTATGGAATGACTGCAGTGCCAAGGTGTCTGGTTCGATATAGCGATATTGGGTTTTTCTATTCAGTATCACCCTGGAGTCTGCAATTTGTGCCCGATGTGGCGATAGGCCCGCCTCCTATCACATCATGGGACGGATACAGAAAGTTGGTGCACTAGTTGCGCTTCTGCCTAATGCCTACCCTTTTGGGGATAAAAGACATGAGTATATTGTGTGACATGTCCAATTAATTTTAATGTAAAGGATGTATATGCCATAGATTATATTAGTATTACTCGGACACCTAAAATTATACTACTTCCCAAAACTGAGAAGTAAGTCTATGAATCATATAAGTAAACCACTCACGATTGAAGCAATAAATGTGAAACATGTTATATCCACCGCAATCAGTAGTTTTGATTGAGCAAAAACTGTGATAATGATAAATTACTTATAGCTATTATCAAATTTAAAATAAAATCAATGAATCGTTGAAAAATGTTCAATTAACTTTAATGCCCGTATGCCTTATCATCTTCTTTATAGTCTGATATTTACATAACACATTCCTTAATGATATACGCAGTTACAATAAAATGATAATGTAAAAAAAAATAATTAAACTTTACCTCATTTCTACTGATGATCACCAGGATGTTTCTACAAATTATCGCAATGAGCAAGTTTCGATGCAAGGCCACTCGGGTGATGCGAAGTCTTTTGTAGAAGAAGAAGATGAATATCGCAGGAAGACATGAAGCGATGGAGAAAGCCAGCATACTTATGTGGAAACGATACCGGCGTAAAAGGCGAGGGGTAACGCTGCACGACCTGTAGTCTGTTTGAAGCGCCCATGTCGCATTCGCGAAGCATTCTTTACTGCTGAAATCTGATTAATACATCTGTTAACTATAAATAATTTCAATACCTAAGTTATCTACGTACCTACCTACTTCTTTCTATGAAAATCAATTGACTTACTTTATTTTGTAGCTATATTCATAAAGCATAAGAGTCTACAAACCAGATTGACATTCACAAAAAGCTTTTGATTCATCTAAAGTTGTATGTATGTATCATGTATTATAAGTTATGTAGCCTATATAAAATTTATTACATTTAATTAATGAATATGATGCATAAAAACTTACGATGGCATGATGGTCCTGAGTTGGAGTAGACGAATTCGGAACATATTTCTGTAGGTGTGGTATCAGCCTCAGCTGCCTGCCAACATGTCCAACCGTCGAACGTGGCCTCACATTGACCCGAATCTGAAGGATAAAGTCTGTTTCAAAACTTCACTAAATAATATTTCAACATAGGCTACCCTCCTGTAGTTCAAAAATGAATATGTTAATCGCCCTGGCAGTGCCTTGTCTGGGAAATCAATACTAAATTGTCTACAACGGGTAGTGTCGCTTACCGTTGAGCAAGTGAATAACTTACTTTAAATAACACTTAAAGTTATCTCTGGACGTTCGAGGTACCGAACATTTTAAAAAATCGCATTTAACATAAAAAACGAACACTTTTGACGTTACTTTTGATAAAAAGTGATCGTTTTTATAAGCAAAATTTCGCATAACCCTTATCTGAAAAAACTATTTTCGAAAATGTGTAACAACTACAACGAAAAAACAGGATGAAATAAGGATCGAAATCAAAATGCTCCAAGAACTTAAAAAGAATTAAGTACCTTCAAAATCAAACACTAGCAAAAATACAGTATATTACCTGTATTATTTCCACTGTCACCCATAAAATGACTGCAGCAGTCTCTAGCTGCGTAGAAGCATCTTGCCCAGCGACCTTGGGCAGAAGGAATCAACGCGTCATTAACTATTCTTGCCACTTCAGCCAGCCCCGGATCAAACGGGTAGCACCCACAACTCCCATCTTCTTTTGGCTGTAATAAACATATCATTGCTGTGGTAACTATTAGTTTATTTAGCGGTGGATAGGATTATTTAACATCAGGAGACCAGCTTGCTGGTTTGCCGAGCTAAGCCACACAAAAAAATTTTTGGTCCACTTAAAATCCCCTAAAAAAAATCTAAAGGCGTTTGTATTTAGGATGTATCTGCTTGAGGTAACTAGTAGTAATTGCTTACTGATTTGATATCTGAAGCACTTCTGAAAAGTTTATTCCTATGCACGCGCTTGTCGTCATTACAGAAACGCTTGGGACAGAATAATATACTTTCGCGCTACACTGTGTATGATGTAGGTTTTCCGTAAATTAGGTACTGGTGATTCGATGATCTCTACTAATTTCTTAAAAAAAGAAATGCCTATATCCGTGGTAATAAAATCCTGCAAAATATCATAATGAAACAAGAAAAAAAATCTACAGCGATTTGAATAATAGGATATTGAGTAGATTAAAATCATTTATAATATTGTCATCGATCATTAGTCATAATGAATTTGTTGTTTGCTTTGTTTTAAAACGCAAATTTTGGTAAACCGGCATTATGCATCGACTGATAGAGTTTATATACTTCTTGAATAATAATACGACTGCCTCGGTGGCGTAGTTGTATTGCACGTCCGGTACAATAGCGCTCTGAGGTCCTGGGTTCGAATCCCGGGTCGGGCAAAGTGATATTTGGGTTTTTCTGCTCAGTATCAGCCCGGAGTCTGGAATTTGTGCCCGACATGGCGATAGGCTCGCCCCCTATCACATCATGGGACGGAACATACTTGGCGAAAAGTGGGTGCCCTAGTTGCGCCTCTGCATACCCCTTCGGGGATAAAATGCGTAATGTTATGTATGTATGTATGTATGTATGAATAATAATATAATTATCGCAGTTTTTTTAAATAACATTATCATTAATTTTGTACGCCCATACAATTATTAAGCACTCTGATATGAAATCACATATATATTTTTTTGTCTCAAGTGTCCCATTATTTTAATTTTCTTCATAATTACTTACTTGGCATTAATAGTACGACATAACTTATTATAACTCTTTATTCTGAAATTATTATTTTAACATTTTTATATATATCAATGCTTATAAAAATATAAAAAACATTGAATCACTCTCCGACAGCGAGGCTCAAGACCCAAGCCCACTGGTGGCTTGGCTTAATGATTCAAAGTGAGGAATCTCCTCGCAATGCTTTAAGTAAATTTTATTTGTCAGCTATACTATCACACAGCTAATGTAGATAGTAGATACTCAGATTATTACTATTTTGTTTAGGAGCATAGACTGGAATGCGTATTTATGACAAGCAATTTTTACTCAGAAGTTGTGAAACAGAACGGTAGGCTTTCCAAAGTCACGAAAAGAATCTAAATTAAATTCGAAACATGAAGCTGATCAACACAAGTTCAAAATCAATTATAGTAAGCTCTATCTTCGTATTGTATTGGAATGAATAGGCTGTTACATTAGTGTCGTAGATAACAAGTAAATCACAGATGAACTTAAGTATCTACCTAGATATCTCTAAAGAAAGTAAAAGAAGTACCTAGATAACACCGTTATTATGCACACAACCTTTTTGTATCTCATTAATGGAACCCTTGTTAGCGTAATTTATTGAACAATAAAAGTAAAATTTTACATTTGCTTATGATGTCATGTCTCAATGCCGTGAGCACAATTTATTACTATGCAGTACCAGCTACTAAGTAAATACTAAAATTACAACTACAAATTGTAAAATTTAAAGTTCTCAGTTCTGTTCTACAGGGGTTAGGGACTGTTGAGGTTTGTATAGGCAAATACAAAGCCTCTTTTATAATGTAATGTAAACTGGCCGCGTAATAATATGTATCTTTTTGAATTATTGTATTTGGAATAAAATAACAATGTACTGTTATTAAGCGATGTGTACTAGTCTAATACGGTTGTCTAACGTGTTAACTCTATTAAAATATAAGTTCCTATTCGACGGAAAACCTTGTTTA
Source organism: Manduca sexta (assembly GCF_014839805.1). NCBI lineage: Eukaryota > Metazoa > Arthropoda > Insecta > Lepidoptera > Sphingidae > Manduca > Manduca sexta. The sequence goes on from NC_051134.1 coordinate 933,632, forward strand.
TTTTCCACACTTACTCTGCAAGGGCGACTCGAAGCCCAAGAGGGACTTGGTCCAATGATCGCTCGGAAAACACTGTATTCCCAAATGACGCTCATACAGAAGTAACTACGAGTTTTTAATAAAATCTCTCATGACAGTTAGTAAACTAAACATAATCTGCCACTACTTAAAGGGCTTTAAGCTCAACCCTTGTGACATCATAAGATGGTATAAAGTAGATGCACAAGTTACGCACTTCCTATACTTTTGAGGTTAAAAGCAGTGAGTATATCATCTAAAAAGTACTTACAAGTTCCACACACGGAGCATACCAATTCCCATAGAAACAGCCAGCGGTCAGGTTGATAGGGTTGAATCCGCCTTCGTAAAGGAAATCTGGAGTAAACAGCAGACAGCCTCGTCCAGCCACCCATCGGAATACTTGCTCGTGGTATCGTACATTGCGATAATTACATGCCTTTCGCACATCGGGAGGCACAATATCTGGAGGTTCCTGCAAGTAAGAAAAATAAATTTACGTTATAAATACATTTTCTAGTTTTCAAAACAATAGAGGCAAGTAATCAAATGGTTCCACGACAAAGATCTTAAACTCCTTAAACTTCTTAAACTTATGTGTAGATCTAGTGGAACCTATTTACTTAAGAATTTTTACGGCTAATAAAGCCTACTCTTTGCAATTTGTATCAGACCGACGTGCCGAAGCGCAGGTTTGTACTGCTTTACAATGGTAAAGGAAGCCCATGTCAATAATATTTAGGTACTATAGATACGTTATGTACTACTTAGGTTAACTTACTTTCTGTATTACCACGATTATATTTTACTAATCTTTTTGCTTAAGTTTTTTTTTACTTAAAATATGCCGTTTAAAATAAAGAAAGATATATAAAGTATTTAGCTTTTTTATGTTCATCTTTTTATGCTGTTTATTCTGTTCTATATTAAATGGGAGAAAAACGATCAGCTGTTCATCAGAAATTGAGTCAACACCGCCCATGTATGCGTATAACGAAAAAGAATATGGAAAGGAACGGGGTAACTAATTCCGGTTATCCCGCTATAACCGGAATCACGTCACCGTTGCCTCATCACATCAGTTTATTCTAAGAATGACGCATCCTTCTGGTCAAACCCGAACATTCATGTAGACTAAACTCTTACCCACAAGCATATCCCTAATAATTACAATTAGAATATTATAATATTCACTGATGTAGACTATATAATTACGTCATCGTCAATCGTTAATCTTTCTAGTAAAGCCAACGGAACATATCGATGACAGCTTGATTATCAGATTATCGGGAATGATTATGAATCAATTTTGCGTTCTTTCATTACATGGTCAATTTGCGACATTTTGCGCTTTCGCATTCGAGTTGAGTATCAGGAAGTAGTTGTTAAGTAGAATACAATAGGCGACAAGAAGTAGCCCTGGCATTAGTACCTTGGTTATATGATGATGTATAAAATGATTATAGAGTATTATATAAGTGTGGGGTAGAGTTGTATACATATTCGTCTACAGCATTAATGGATACAGGGAATGCTACTTTTTAATGTAATAGTTATAAGTTGTTTAATATAATTAAACTATTGGTACCTCAGTGGCTCTCCACCGTCACATTGTGAAACGGAACATATTTGATAAAAATTGAATGCCTCGGTTGCACCTCTACCTATCCCTTCGAGGATAAATGCGTTATGTGAGTTAATTTTTGTTGTGTATTTTTTTTGCTTTGAATGACGAGACGAGCTTTCCGTTCGCCGGATAGTAAGCGATACGACTGATCATTAACAGTAAAAACACCATAAAGCACCTTGAATTACAAAGTATTGTTTGATATTCCACTGCGGTCGCCATCCTGAGATATGAGGTGTTAAGTCCTACTATGTCCAGTAGTTACACTGACTACTAACGTCCTTCAAACCGGAACACCAGTGAAATAATATAGGATATCAGAAAACAAGAAAACGGGATTACAAATCCAAATAAAAATTGCACACCAATAGAATCCCTGAATAAGGTAAAAAGTAGTACAAAGCCTTTTATCAAGATAGGAAAAAGATATAATGGTTTACTACAAAATAATGCGTCAGTATGTTTTGATTCTTTTATTGTGAATAAAGAATTGATTGCAAGAAGGGATTGTCCTATTATCAATAACCGGATCATACTTATTTAGATTAAAGAAACTACGAAATCCTCGAACCACTATCAGATAGTCTTGATATAAGATTCATTATTCGACAGTTGGAGAGGATTTTGATCTTTGATCGCTATGTTACGCAGATGCAGCTACGAGTAAAACTCAACTAACAATTAAACGAGATAAGCTTGTGTATATAATTGCCAGAAAAAAAAAATCAATGTTTATGTATAAAATGGATATCATATCAACATAATAAGAATACAATAGGATATTATGATCTTATTCTATATTTCAACGAAATGTTTTTACATGTTGATTCACTGAATTCATACACATATATCATTCACAAGTAGTAACTTGTGTGCATACTAACGCCTCTTTAAATAATAGTGCAGATTTATAGCTATAAAAAAACTGAGTGAATTTAATATTACTTTAATATACCTACTTTTAAGCTAGTAAGAGTTTATTAGAAATATAATGTTAAAGTTATGGTACATCTTTTTATTTTTTGTTTTTTACCTGGGACAATCCGTTTACGGTTTACTGTTGGACTCGTTGGTATAAACCGTCCTACGTACCAAAACCTTGCCATTTGACTCTCTCTACCTAATATTAAAGGTCGTGGGCTACACAAGGGCATTCAACCGCAACCAAAGTTATAGGATATTAACTTAAATTGATGATTACGTTGTTTGCAAGACATTTTTTTAACTAGTTACCAATTTCTGAAAAAGGCTTACCTCACAAACATAGATATTACGTCTCTCGCAGTTTGGCTGGTTAATCAGAGGTATTGCGAGCCGAGAGTCACGCTGATGCCATTCCTCGAAATCCAGTTCTACAGGATCAATCGCATCGTCTAACCAACAGTCCACCTTGAAAATATCAACACTAGGTCACAGCTATCAATAAAATTGTATAAAAATTACTATAGTCATCTGTATCGCTATAGTTTACCTGAGTAATATGTATAAAACTGCATAAAATAATAATATTAAATATTTCGTTAAGTCCAAGCATTTTTGAAAAACACACTGCTAGGAAATTGGAGCATAATGAAACACATTAATGAGGAAACACTTTCACCAAATATTGTTCACGAAACTAAGGCACAATTAATTTGAAGACACTTTTGCACCAACCGACGTGTGTTCAAGACGACAGCATCAAACATTCCGACGCGGAGAAAATCCATAACAGCTTTTGTCAATTGTCTTCATCATACTGTATTTTGATTCGTGGCGACAATCGAACTAATAATTGCGCTAAACAATCCGATGTTTACAAATTATCAGCCTCCACAATCTAAAGATATCTAAAGATTAATACATATGTATTACGCTGTGATTGGAGTGAATAAATTCGTTCCAAGTTTGATATCGCTAACAAATTGCGAGAAAGTAATTTGTGTTTAATGAAAAATCACAAATACAATATGTTTGCGTCATTATCTTATCACAAATGTGATTTTTTATTTTAAATATTAATCATCAAGATAACTTTTCAATAAAGATTTCAACATTATTTTCAACAGGTAACGGGTATACCTAATCTGTTATCAGAATTCGGGATTACTTCTAATGCAGTATATTAATATATACGTTAAACACTGAATTTTTACAAACAAGCATTATAAAGAGTAAGTAACTTCAGCCATATGTTTGTGATAGGCGCAGTCTTGGAATAAAAAAAATTATACAATTTTGTTTATGATCATAAAGCTATTCTTATTGTAAAAACAAAGCTATCGTTTGATTATAATTATTATTATCCCGACAAAATATACCTCCTTAGTTTCGTATAATCATGATGGTTATAATCGTAAGATACAACGTCTATCGTTAGTTGAAAACCATCAACGATACGTGACATTTTACCTTAACGTTAATTTGGATAACAAAGTTTAAAAAAGAACGTATTTAGGATTCAGGAATGAAAATTCGAAAGTGGAAAAATCATTCAATCAACAACGTATTTCATTGATTTCAAAGATATTTAAAAAGAGTCGACTAATATTTCTGCAAATGAAAATAATAAATATGTACGTAATTTTTATTTGTTATTGACCCTAGTCATGGTTAAGTATTTTAAAAAAATACTTTGTAAATAATAAGTATTGGATAAAATCCCGGATGGAGTAGGTAAACGAAGTTTCGAAAAAGTTAATGCTCTACGAATAAATGTTCTTATAAGAACATCAAAATATCATTTACAAGTACATTAACTTCACTTATAATTTATGTGAATATCTCCAATTACATCTTAATTTATATTCACTATCGTACAAATTAAAATGTATGATGTATGTGCACTTATTGAATCAAAAGGTAAAGAGCTCGCGACATTCGTTTCTTTGAAAACGATTATTGTTTCCTCCTTAACATAAATACATAGTAAATTGATCTGCTAGTATTTTCAATAGTAGATAACGCTGGGTATCGTACAACACTGTCGTAAAACATGATACTATCAAAGTTTTAACACATAGCGCCTATTTAAATAACCATAGTATCTAGAGGTTACGGGTAAAAATCAGCAAGTCTATTTTCGTCCAATAACGTGGAACTGATTTTCATTAGAATGGAACAACATAGTTATGCAAGCTGTTTCAGATTGTTTGCAGATACTGTGTATCTTTGTTTCAAAATAGACGAGTAGGAAGTGTTCGGTAGATTGTTACGGTATACTATTAGATAGCCAATACATTGAAATTTTTTGTTTTCAGCGGCAATGACAGAATTTTCTTTTTAAAAGCGTCGTAAAAGCTGGCCCCGCCATAATTAGTCTGAAGCATACGGGTACATATGAATTTTCAATTCGAATCGAAGCCGTATTTCTGAGGGGTAGAGCATCTAAACAAGTAAGAACTTCAGCTTTGTAATAACAATAAAGATTTTTGTCATGATCTAGATTGTTATGAAAGAAACTATTATGTTTTTATAAATTAAATTGTTAATGAATATTAGAGTATTAAAAAGCATTTAGCAACGATTGCTTAGCGGAAATGAAACGGGCCGAGTCGAAGGTCTTAGATTCAATAATTATCAATTAAAGGGCAAGCATCGAAGATATTTATTTATCCATTGTTATCATGAAGTTTGACGATGTAATCATGACATTGCAAGAAAGTTTATTATGAGCGGTTTCTTTTAAAAAAAAAAAGTTATTTCACATTATTTATGTCAACTAATTATTCAAGGAAAAAACCATGTCCAGCATTTAAACGATTTGATACAAAGCCATTTAAAAAAATATCTTCGATCCCATTTATTTTCTTTAAAATTATTATAGATTTAATTAACAAAGAGAGAAGATAGCTTTAAGTACTATCAATTCCATCATAACAAAATATCATTATGTACAAGATACATACAAATATTGAATAAGTATCATAAACGTAATAATAACAGTTTTTTATAGGCATTATCTGTGTCTCACGACGTAATTTTAGAGTATCATTGCAATTCATTTCCATTAATTAATAAGCGAGTATGTTTATTTTCTTATCTAATGGATGAAACGCAACTTAAACGGACACGTGTCAGCCTACAAGAAATGGTTTGACCTTTCCAACCATACAATAAGTGCAAGTTGTATGATAATTGAGGCCACAGACATAATATACAAGCGGATATCAGCTCTAAGTTGTAAGTATACCTATCATAATAATTGAACAGGCTCTCTTTTTGTAGTATCAACATATTTTTTCTTGTTGAAGTATAAAAATACATTTGGGATTTCCTTAGATAAAAATCCAACGAAAATGTTGTTAAACGAAATTATGTTCTTTATTATGTTTAAATTTAAAAAATGTAGTTTTTAATTATATGTAATATGCACACCAAATAAGATTAGGTTTAGGTGTTTTTTAAACCAAAGCCGGTGTTGCGGTATCAACAGTAAATTTGCATTCTACTTATACAATTATTTGAAACCAATTTATAAACACGAGATAATAATTATTTAATGTAATATTATCAAATATTGCAATGCTCTGTGACCAGAAAAATGTTTATATATATTTAATGAATTCCCGAGTCCGATTATATGATTACTGACCTGATTGGCCTGACTTTAGACCTCTCTATTCGATAAAATATCTACTTATGTAGTTTACACCGGATAAAGATTCGCTTTTATTTCCTTTAAGAATAAAAAATAATATGGACTGAAAATAAAGAATTCATCATTATGATTTATGAGTTGCAAATGATTTAGGCGATTCAAAACCCTACGGCACATAGCAATGGAAGAATGAGATTTTGGAGTATTTATGTAACTACATGTTTGCTCACATAAGTTAGCTGCTAACTTTTTAATAGCGACATCCTAACATAATCGGGTAGAAGTACCGAGTTCTCAGTACATAAGTATTGAGATTGTTTTCCACAACTTGTTTTTATTAAACATGCGATAATTAAATGTTGGTCCCATTTGTCACGTGTTGCTAATTTTTAGTTCAATGGAAGTGGTTCCGCATAATATTAAAGTATCATTAATTATCATAAATATTATTGTGCAAGATTTCCTGTTTAATTACACAGGAAATCTTCATAAAAGCCTCGTAGCCCGTAGGCACCTACCTACTGTGGAAACTTGTTTCTATGACGTAAAACAACCAGTCGTGAGAAACGCGCCAACAATAGATTTGATACTTCGCTGATAAAAACGACAAAAAAAAATTCAAAGGATTCAATTTCAGAGATTTGAACATAAATAGACTAATTATATTTAATTACTAAATAATAAAAACTTATTTATTGCCATAAAATAAACTACATGATCGTAATTAATATCGATAGCTATGTGTGGGTTTCTCAAAGGCGGTGTAGCGGGAAAATATTTTTCCTCGTATATTGTGCAACGGATTCAACCGGTTCAATGTTACTTAATTAAGTAGTATTCAGATGTCATCAGACAAGACATTTTATGCACTAACATAATATTTTAATTATTAATAATATTATGTGGAACCACCGCTATTACACTACATTTAACAACACGTGATAGTCGATTCGGCCAACAACATCATATTATATTTAATAAAAACAAGTTTATGAAAACAAACTTAATATCTACTTTTAAAGAGCCCGTGCAAAATTGGTATTTATTTTAGTATTTTATTGTTAGACGCGGCCTGCATCCAGCGGGGTTTTGCGATCTGTATGAAGTTACTTATCTGTCTCCGCTTTGTTACCTTTTAATCAAGATTTCAATATGTTAATCTTGAAAACTAGATTTTTATGTTTAAGAGCTCCCAAGCCCCTGTTTTAGACAGCTGTTGAATGAGTTATTTATTTTTGCTATATTCTTTCTAATATGTAAAGCCAGCGATCTTCTCCTTTTAAGTTATTTGATGCGACGTATCTTATAGAATGAAGAGTCTAAACAAAATTAGTTTATTGTATGATGTTATATGTGTGCCAACACACAGTTTATGTGATGTTTACAACACGACAGGTGTACGCAAATACATAATTTTATGCATTTGTAATCTTTAAAAGATTGAACTCTATGTAGAGGCATTGATTTATGTAATGTACTTATATAATTTTCAAACTAATTTAAAACAAAATTACTCATGATAATTTGTAAAATTAGTACAAAAAATTGAATTTTTAATTCCTTAAGATACGTAATTGCAAACTTTACTAGAAGATCCTTCTACAATAAGAGTATATGAATGTATACTGTTGTATTTATCTTTATATCATTCAGGGCTTATAGTTCTACTTCTGGTTTAGACAATGAGTCTGTTGGACGGTTGGGTAGGGTATAAGTAATCATCGAACTTTTAGATAAGTAAAAAAAATAAGTACCGACATATGCCGTGAAATTGCTTGGTACGGGCGACCTCTACTACTGAGAGGGCTAAGGCCTTAGTCCGCCTCGCTGGTGTAGTGCGGTTTGGCAGAATTCAAATACCTTAAAATTCCTATTGAGTACTTACTTCTCAGGTATGGAGGTTTCCTGACGTCCTTTCTTGAATTCTTTCGTTTGGTGTTAAATCAAGCGATATTGAATAAAGAATACCCACATAACTTTATAAAAGTCAGAGGTGTTTGCTGTTGGGATCTGAACCTAAAAAGATTCATCTCGGCAGATCGTCCAACAGCGAACTAGGCTATCACCGTTTCTTATTTTATTTCGGTAAGTATTGACCCTTTTGAACAGTAACTTATTTGTATGGGAATTGAGTGGTCGTTTACTTGACGTCAAGACAAAAAAAATAAATATCAGCTATTTTTAAACAATAATTTACTAATATTTATAAACATAGTCGCCTTGGACTACCATATTAGATGTTTTAAAACACTTTTCATTCCAACTGACATATGCTCTCATTATATCAATTTATACAGATTGACTTTGAACATACCTACAACTCGTAAATATTTACACGCTGCTAAAACTATTAGTTACCTGTTACCTGTACCCAAGTTTCAAGTAAATTTTAATTGACAGTAATCATGTTAAACAGCTCATGTAGATAGTACTTATTTTAATACCATTTATTTAGGGACATAGATCGGATATCAATCTATAATCAATTAAATAGACCTGGCTTATACATTTATTTGACAGGTGCCCTGAAAGTTCTACGTTAATGTTATTGTTTTTCTTATGCCTTCTAGTTTTCGTTACATATCTACGTATAAATATTTATAATGACGTAATATTCTGCAATAATAATATTATCGTGTCAATGGTACAGTTATACATTTGTGTTATTGGATAGAAATCTTTCATCATGTTATGTTTATCTGGTTTATCAGTTATTCAAATGGTACATTATAAAAATAGATATTATATATAAAGCATTCGACATGACCCCAATTATATGTATAAGCAATACCATAATATTATATAGAATGAAGAGCGTAGCCACCGTAGGAATAACCGCTTAGTGCATCGAGATCCTCAAATGTAGGGCGCTCCCCGAACTTTGGCCATAGCTCTAGGCTCAAAGCATTTTACTTACCAAGTTCTAAAATAAATAAAAAAAAATTATACTTTATTTATTACGTAGGTGACAAAGTTGCACTTATGATACGTCAAAACAATTTATAAGAGTAATTATTATTATTTCTGAATAACACTTAAGGAATACAAATAAGGTTGCCACCTTTTTTTTGGGCAAATAAAGTACATCGGTAAATTGAAGGTAGAAGAAAAAGTACATGGTGTCAAAATAAAGTACAAATTATTTGTACTTTATTATTTTGCTCCTGTATAAATTAAATTTGGGAACTTTTTAACAAGTAAAATTATTACTACATTCAAACACGAATTATTTTGTTCGTCTAGTCATTTGGTATTTTACATCACAAAATTTGAACTCTCTCTGTGAGTGCTGACGTAATAAAATAACAATGAAATTATGCATACAATTTAAAAAAATATATCATCAGACTTATCAAATACTTGCTGCCATTTTTGTACCATTACTTACCGTTGTTTTACGCAAAAATTCTTACCAAAAATCTTAGAGGAATCATATCATAAAATAAAGTATTTTCACGTACTTTATTGTTCTCATAAGTATATTGTATAGAGTACAATTACCCGAAATAACGTACAATACTTTATTATAGTTGCCACCCGGGCAACCCTAAATACAATGCATAAGGTAAAACAAAGTAGCCAGCTCGGGTTGGCTGGCAGGGGCAAATATAAGGCTAACACGTCGCGATCCTCTTTTTTTTATTTTTTTATGCGGTGCAAAAACAGGTTATCGCTACCACCACTCGGAGGGTCAGTGGAATGGTTATATTGGTTTCACCGGTCTTACGGCCCAATGTCGACACTCGGGAGTATAACATCATCGAGCGAACGTTGGACCGAGTCTCTAACCCTTGTATACCCTACACCGGCATACCAACCAAAACCCGCGGTGACCTTCTTCGGCGCATACGGGACGGCCCTTGGGTATCTTGTTGCACTAAGATAGCTGCTCGGAACCGTCCCAGCGCGAT